>NC_134792.1:51860053-51862553 GCF_046742065.1 Oratosquilla oratoria | reverse complement strand
TGTCTTCGTAAGTCACCGGCATGAGAACGTTTTGCGTCAAACTTCCCAGGCATTAAATTTGACCTAGCGCCGTGTATATAAGACGGACGAAACAGACGAAGAACCAGATCGCCTTGAGACACGCATTGAAACGCAAAGTCGTCACCTCCGTCTCTTCCCCTTCCCCCTTTTCTCGCCCTTAGAGCGAACCATATAATATTGGCGCCCAAATTCATTGCTAAATAAAACCAACACTCACTCCAGCAGAGTTTGCCTTCAAGTAGCCTAACACACATTTTTTTGTCTAGGCCTATGGCATTAATTTCACCCAAAAGAATGCCATTATTTACAGCATCAAATGCTTCTTGTAGGTCAAGTAGCATCATGCAACCTTTATCCAGTCCTGATCTAATATAATTTAACAAATGAATATATGTTTCCGCTGATTATGATTGTCTAAAACCTGACTGAAACTCGGAGTAGGTTGCTTTGCCGTAGATACAATTGGTCATATACCACTCTAGGCTTTTTGACACACTGAGAATAGACACTGGCTGTGATTACCTGTTTATTATTTTTTGTGAATAGAGGAACAACACGTGCTTTTTAAAAATCAGGCACCACACCTTGATCAGTAATAATGACAATATTGATGATAATAATAACGAATGATAATAGTAGTATTAGTAATGATATTTGTAAAAATTATTGTAAAAATGACGAAAACGACAAGGACGACAACAACGACAATGATGACAAGAAGAACAAGAATGACAACGACAAGGACGACAACGAGGCCGACAACAACGAGGGCGACAGCGACAAAGACAAAACGACTACAACAACGAAGAAGACAATGACAACAACGACACCAACAACGACGACAACAACAGCAACATCAACGACAACAACAATGACAACAACAACGACGACGACAATGAAAACTACAACAGCGATAACAAAATAGCAAAAACAATAACAATAATTATATATAATATGCACAGAGAACTGGAGCTCAACATGAATTACTATCAACACATGTGTGAATTTCATGTGTTTACCATTTCGAAACGGGGTCAGGGGCACGGACACAACCCCTGGATCCGATCCAGGATTCGGATGGTTGTAGGCACGGAGTCGGTTTTGGCCTTGGGTAATGTAGGATCGAACTTTGCCTTGGCCTGGGGAATGGTAGACTCGACAACCTTCGAAATGGATGATGGATTAAACGTGCGTCACATTCTTCTGTTGCAGCTGAGAGGTGAGCAGTACCGAAACAAAAAGTTACTGATAGCAACCATCAGCGCCATGCTTCAGGACGCAAATTTCCAGACACGGCAGTCGTGTGCGGAAATAGTAAACAGACTGAAAAGAAGCCTTCACAAAGGACAGAGGAATGGAAAATTTGAGAAAAAAGGAGTAGGGAGATTGAATGACTGCCGGAATAATGTTTGTAAGGTGTGTGAGGAGACACAACACCGGGGCGGGGAGGGGGGGGGGGCATCTCTGAAATCCACAGAAGTAGGTCTACCAGGGCAGGTAGAAACGACGGAGGAAAATGAACTCTGTAAGCGTACACCTTGCCGAAAAAAAAAAAAATGAAATCTAGAAAGCTGCCATGAGGCGATGTTGTCACTGAGCGTGTTTGGGATGGACTGCCCTCGTACGTCAAGGTACATCGAATGTAACCGACCTATACTGTTACCGAACAGCCACGTGAGGAAGATCATAGGAAAGAGTTTGCCTGTTTACATGTAAAGACGTTTCATAAAAGCGGAGCGAGTTTCACGGATTGCATAACACGTAACTGTGCTGTGAGAGGGAGACTATAGAGGGAGTTATCATGTGTTGACAACAACTCTGTGTTGACACACAGAAAACCAAAGCTGACGAACAAGCAGATAATGGTCAGATTTGGGACAAACGAGTTGTGTTCACCACCAGAGCATATGAAGTGTTATGAAGTCAACTGAAAGGGCTGGTAGACTTGATGGTACGAGGGTTTGGGAGATGAGTGTGTGCGTGTGTGCGTGTGTGCGTTTGCAGGTGGCCTGGGTTGCTACGTCAAGAGCGAACAGTTGAGTCTGGTCCGCAGTGAACGCACATCACGTTACCTCATTCACAGAGAACGTAGAATAAGGTGGAAAAGTGCAGTGTTTCAGTGCTCTGAAGTAGAAAAAGCGTGTTTTCTCCTAAGTGACCTGCATTTGAAATTGATATATTAAGCAAAGAGAATATTTACATATTTACTGTTAATTCAAATCAGTGATATATCAGCAATAGTACACCCAACAAGTAAGTTTCACGAGTGTTATACACAGTGGCATTCAGATCATGCTAAATAAGATCGGATAACATACATATCAATCTTTACTTCCAAACAAGTTCCTTATACCAACGTCCATCTGCATACGAGCATCAACATATGTACTCGTAAAAAAAAATGGCAATCGCGCGTAGCTTGGTCTATTCGTTAGCGTCTTTGCACGTCAAAACCGAGATCGACCCATGTTGAGGGATT
>NC_134792.1:51807553-51852553 GCF_046742065.1 Oratosquilla oratoria | reverse complement strand
CTCGGGCTTTTAGTCCATGAAATGGGCTTAATAAAATGGGCTAATTTGTGCTCAAATTATGATACTCGGGCTTTTAGTCCACGAAATGGGCTTAATACAATGGGCTAATTTGTGCTCAAATTATGATACTCAGGCTTTTAGTCCACGAAATGGGCTTAATAAAATGGGCTAATATGGGCTCAAATCATGATACTCGGGCTTTTAGTCCACGACGTGGGCTTCGAAAATGGGCTAATTCGAGCTCAAATATGGATATTCGGATACTCCACGAAACGGGCTAGTTACTGGGCTCACTCTGGCTCGACAACGGATGATACTTGGGCTTTTACTCCGTGTAAAGGGCTTGTTCTTCAGAAGTGATGGGCTTTTTCTTCCGCAAGACGACCTCTGGACTGAGGGCTATCCAGAGAGCCCATGGAGCTGGTCGATGCCGAGGCATCCCCTCAGCTGAATGAAATGGTCGCCTGTCACGAGGGACCCGCCATCGGGTCGAAGGGCTCATCACAGCTCGGCCGAAGAAAAAAAAGTCGTCTGGTCTTCGGAAACACACACACACACACACACACACACACACACACACACACACACACACACACACACACACACACACACACACACACACACACACACACACACACACACACACACACACACACACACACACACACACACACACACACACACACACACACACACACACACACACACACGGCGACCTTGGAACTCAGTCTTTTCCGATCTTGAGCCAATGTCGTTAAACCTCTTGAAGACCCTAACGGTCAACAAAAGCATCGATGCCGTGAACGTCCACGCCGACAGAGTTGAGGTACGAAAGCTCTCTGGTCACTTCGCTCCAGGCTACCGTTAGGGCAATGTCAAAGCACGTAAGGCGAATAACCCCGTGCGTCCCATTACACCTCCCAGATCCTGTCTCTCATCCAGCAAAAAGACTGGATGCCCTTCTTGACCCCTTTCGTCTATAAGGTCTTCTGCATTATGTGGCAGACTTCCTGTGTCCATCCTTCAAATTGGGGATACACAAAGGAACACAACATTTCTCGCTGTACAGCTCCTCTTCATGAACGCGGACGAGGTGTTTGATGACATCCTTTTGAAAGTCTATTCTGATGGCGGCACTCCAAAAACTGGGGATCTCCCAAAACCTTCTGCGCCAGATGATGGTATGATCAGAAGCATGCTGGACTCAGATTTGCTAAGATGCGAGTTCGAGTCTCGCACTCCTCTCCCATTCCCAGCAATGACTGTTACCTGCCCCAGCAGTCCAAGCGCACAGGGCAAAAGTGACTGTTCCGATTTTTTTTTCCTAAAGCACACCAAACAAATTTTAGGAGAATATCTTTCATGATCGACAGATTTCTGTTGTCGAAAACCTTGGAAATTTGCCATTTCTAGTGTAAATACAACGAAATATACAGCAATTTGTAATGTAAACTAAATTAATTCTGATCTTTTGTTTCCTATCATGAATGACGTCGGAGATGAAAGGTCACTTTTTCCTCCCAAAAGTTCGAAGGCAATGCTCGAAGGCCTGTCCACGCCATTGGCAATTAATCTCCTCATGATGATGGCGCCTTTCAGAGGCTCTTGGAGCGTCGGTCGTCGTTAGTGTCCGTGTTATTCACCATTGTCTTGGATCACGTGTTGGGCTCGTGATCGACAGCTATTACCCTCCCGGAAGAGAGCTCGGGGCTCGTATATAACCGATCTATGGGTAATGCTGTGACCACATACCCAACTCCCCGCCCACGAGAGTTGGAGTAACGACTCGTAACGCAGCGATACTGAAATTATTTCAGTCCTGGGCGGGATTCGAACCAGACCGCCTTAGTGGCGCCGCGAATGCTACCACCGAGTCATCAAGTCGTGTGTGTGGTGTGTGGTGTGTACGTGGTGTGTGTGGTGTGTGCGTGTGTGTGTGTGTGTGTGTGTGTGTGTGTGTGTGTGTGTGTGGCGTGTGTGTGTGCGTGGTGTGTGTGTGGTGTGTGTGTGTGCGTGGTGTGTGTGTGTGGTGTGTGTGTGTGCGTGGTGTGTGTGTGTGGTGTGTGTGTGTGGTGTGTGTGTGGCGTGTGTGTGTACGTGGTGTTTGTATGTGGTGTTTCTAGTCTTCTTTCTATTTATTCTACTTTATATATCTATATATATATATATATATATATATATATATATATATATATATATATTTCTATTCAAATGCCGAAATTCAACCTCGCAATTTCGAAGTTTTTATGTCTCATGAAAATCATGATTACGTAAAGTCCACATTATATAACATCTACGTCAGTAGATCTAGATTTATTATTGACGATACAGATAACTAATACATCTGCATACTTTGGATGCTGTCACCTCGTTTCCGAAAATAAGAACCTAACGCCAAGTCTAAGCAACGTCGTCGACAGGAATGCGCACACACGATTGGCTCCACAGCGAACACAAGCGAAGACGACGTGGAAGTATTACATATTAATCTTAACATTTGCTAGCTCACGAGGCGCTCGTTGAAGTGATACTTACAAGTGTTTACACACAAAGATAATGAATGAAAAAGTGGGTGACAGGGGGAGGGAGAGAGAGAGAGAGAGAGAGAGAGAGAGAGAGAGAGAGAGAGAGAGAGAGAGAGAGAGAGAGAGAGAGAGAGAGAGAGAGAGAGAGAGGAAAAGAGAGAGGAAAAGAGAGAGGAAAAGAGAGAGAGAGAGAGAGAGAGAGAGAGAGAGAGAGAGAGAGAGAGAGAGAGAGAGAGAGAGAGAGAGAGAGAGAGAGAGAGAGAGAGAGAGAGAGAATGAGAGAGAGAGAGAGAGAGAGAGAGAGAGAGAGAGAGAGAGAGAGAGAGAGAGAATGAGAGAGAGAAAGAGAGAGAGGATGAGAGAGAGAAAGAGAGAGAGGATGAGAGAGAGAGAGAGAGGATGAGAGAGAGAGAGACAGGATGAGAGAGAGAGAGGATGAGAGAGAGAGAGAGAGGATGAGAGAGAGAGAGAGAGGATGAGAGAGAGAGAGAGAGGATGAGAGAGAGAGAGAGAGAGAGAGAGAGAGAGAGAGAGAGAGAGAGAGAGAGAGAGAGAGAGAGAGAGAGAGAGAGAGAGAGAGAGAGAGAGAGAGAGAGAGAGAGAGAGAGAGAGAGAGAGAGAGAGAGAGGTGGGGAGGTGGGAAGAACGATTGACGGGGAGAGGGAGAGAGAGAGAGAGAGAGAGAGAGAGAGAGAGAGAGAGAGAGAGAGAGAGAGAGAGAGAGAGAACGGGAGGGAGAAGAGATATGACGAGAGGAGGAAGAGGTATGACGAGAGGAGGAAGAGGTTATGACGGGAGGAGGAAGAGAGATATGACGGGAGAGGAAAGAAAGAGATATGACGGGAGGGGGAAGAGAGAGAGAGAGAGAGAAATGATGGGGGGTGGGTGAAGAGAGATACGACGGTAACATTTATTGGCTGCTGTAACTCTCTCCATTATTTCTCCACATCATTTTGTTTATCGTAACACCAAGGTATTTGAAATTATCAACAGCCTCGATATCGTACCGATATATATGTATATTTTCGGGAAAAAATCCTTTTTTAACATGATCTTTGTTTGGGTTTCCAGATTCTCTTATTATACTCCACATTGATGGTCTATATATACACTGTCGTAAGCTTACTTTACTCTAAATTTGTCCAATTTAAATACATTACTGCGATTCCTGCCATGTTGTCTTAATATGATGACCTTGTTTGCGTCACCCTTGTTAAAGCCTTTGATCCACTTGAGCACCTCTATTAGATCATCCCGCACTCTGCGTCTTTCCAGAGAGTGTAAGTTAAGGTGCCCAAGCCTCTCTTTGTAAGGTAAATTTCTGAGCCCATGTATCATTTTGGTCATTCTCCTCTGTACTGCTTCTTGTGAATTTATGTCCATTCTGAAGGACGGAGACCAAAACTGTACCGCATAGTCAAAGATAGGCCTAATTAACGCTAGATAGAGTTTGATAATTACTTCTGCATTTCTATTACATTTATCGACGTTAAATTCCATTTGCCATTTATTGCTCCACTCAAACGATACAAGTCAAGACTAGTTGATCCTTATCCTTATTGAACAAGATCGTTATTGGTTTACAAATTTACTTTTTAGCTTCTTTTAAAATCCTTGCCGGTTCCTTGCCCTTTTATTCACTTTTACTTTATCAATCTGATGTACGATTTCAACTTCAGTAACAGAAAAGTTAGCTGTTATTTTATTGTTACTAGATATATTATTCTGAAAGCTGCTATTATCTTCATTTGTACATGCAAAATAATTACTTAAGACACGGCCATTTTTATATCATCATTCGTACCATATGTTCGCCATTTTGTAATACGAGAGGACCAAGGTTAGAAGCCATTATTTTCTTTAAGTTTATATAGCTACAAAATTCTTTTTTACTCGATATACTAGAGTGAACTATGTATTCCTCGAACCCTTTCTTGTTCTGTCTTACAAGTTTCCTTGCTTCACGCCAGAATACAGTACGTGTTGTGCGTGTGCTTGTGTGTTATCATTACTTACCATGCATGTTTACATGAGCACGAGCAGATATACAGTAATACAAGTTCTTCCGACAGGATCAAAGCTGTTGCGCAGAATGGCTGTGACTGAACGCGATGAGACAGATCACTCGAAGGAGGAACGGATCTCGGACCTCGAGAAGGAGGAGGAGGAGGAGGAGAAGAGCCAGCCTGTGCCGCTCAACAGAATGCATTCCCTGAACAATGGAGACGAGAGCCGTGTCGGCATATCGACAACCGAATATTTCCCCCATCCCACGTCCAGCGCCGCCCTCGCCACGCATACCTTCTTGCTCAACAGCACCAGAGGAATGAGGCGCTTCACTATCAGTTCGGAGGATGATGGCGCTGCAGAAGAGGATGGAAGGGAAGAGGAGGAGGAGGAGGAAGGCGAGGCACCCGACGGGGGCTGGGGGTGGTTTGTGGCCATCGGGGCTCTAATCATTTCTGTAAGTATGATTTATGATTTTCGAGTTTAACCTGATCGTGTTAGAGCAAATTAGGCTTAACCAGCAGCTTTGAGACATATGGTACTTGTACATCAGTTTTTGTTTCAATCTGTGCCCCAACCGCTTAAACTTAAGCTCGATAGTAACTAGTTATACTATCTTCGTTGTCACATTTCTTCCCCTGCCCGGTGTGTGTATGCTCGCCATCCCTAAAAAAAGAAATGATAAAATGAAATATTAAAGAAATCCGGATGAGCCCCGGGTGGGGTGGGGTGGGGTGGGGGTGGGGGATGACAGATTGCAGCTTCATTCAATACCTTATCTTCGGTCCGACAGTTTGAAACAAATGGTCATCCCAGACGGGATCAAGGCCGTGTCATCTCAAGTCTCAGTCAGCATCACTAAGCTATTACGAACGTCTAATAGGAGATGGGTGGAACTAAACTCCTGTTGTCTCGACATCACTCGGGAAGCCAACAGGAAATATATTATTCCATCGAATTTGGGAGACCACCCTGACAGTGACTTAGCTTTGTTTTGACAGTTTGATACGAGTGAGATTCAGGGAAGTCAGGTTCATACTGGTGTACTCGAGTGATGTCGGGCAGACAAGAATTCGGTTCCAACATTGCCATTTCAGACATTCAGAGTGGCTTAATGGCATCGAGTGAAAATCTTGTTAACACGGCTTCAGGTCCAAATCCCATCGGGGACGGTTATTCATTTCAAGCTATCGAAACGAGTATAAATACTTGTCAGGGTGGCCTACAAGAGATTCGATGTTATAGTGTAATTCTTGCTTGTGGGGGAGGGGGAGTAGAATTCAGTTGAAACTAACTCGTTTTAGAGTATGTAGACATTCGTAGTGGTATCGACGAAGACTTATTGACACTGCTTCAAGTTCGAATGCCAGCAGTGATGGCATTTCTGGATTCTATTAATCAGACGTTAGGACCACAGTAATACGGCACAGACGACGACAATCCTACGTTTCTTCTGGGGGTGTGTGTGTGCTCAAGGACCGTCACCAGTCGCTGTGGGGTTGCGGGTTTCCCGTCACTGACACTCGAGGCAACAATTACCACCTAGAACAAGCTTTTCTAACCAAAAAAAGTATAGTTTTATCGTGTGTAAAAATGATCGTGTCTTCCCTTATTTCAACAAGATTTCGCCGCAGAAGCTGTTTAGAGTTTAGATTGATGTGCTGTACCATTTACTGATTTACTGAAGTTACTCTGTTCTTCGAAATTCTGTAACACCTTTAACATGATGGCCAACTTCATAATTGCGTTTTGCCCAAAGGCAGGCGATCTCTATTTTGAGGAGGGGAATTGGGAACCATTGTTGAAGGCGACGTTTGGAGGGCGGGGAGTGGGGTGGGGTTTTCCTTTGCCGAGACCCCTAGTTGTCCGGGAATCACCCTTCAGCTGAATGAAACCTGCCCATCAGCCGGGACAAATCTGGAATACGTCACTGTGCTGTCGAGATCAACCCCTCATGTGCTTGACCGTGTGTTGTGGCCAATATTGTGGGGTTGGGAACGAGTCGTCACAATTTTGGAGTTGGGAGGGGATTCGCTGCAGTTGAAGGGGTGAGGGATGGAGTCATTGCCCTTGAAAGAGAGGGAGGATGTGGGGGGGGGGAGGGGGGGGGCTGGCACGACCAAAGAGTTCTTGCCTCAACCAGCCCCAGGCCAAGTCTGTCCCCGCGCACTGTAAGAACTCCATTGCCTTCGCCGCCATCGAAGTTAAGATGCAGGGCAGAACCCAGCACCACCTCAACATGTTGGATTTTTTTTATCTTACATAACTGAGAAGGAGTTGGTTTGCATTAGTCATGAAATCATCGACGCTACATTTCAATTTCATGACCCGTTAAAAGGTTCTCGCCCTCGATAACTTTTTTTATTTTCTGGATGATGCCGAGAGATCCGTTTCACTTCAGGAGAAGCGTCCAGTCATGAGTGTAAACGAACATCTCGATCGAGCCAGTGAGGAATGTCCTAGCTTATGGCATGCTGTTTCATTCAGCCAGGAGAACCCTCCACTCATCAAGGCCCAGAAGAAAATTCTTTGTAATTATCGTCGCTCGTCCGCTCGTCTGTAAGTAAGGTTAGATGTGTTTGGTAATCGAAACGTCGGTCGGTACGAGTTTTCAGGACGGCTGCGTGACCACCGGCAGAGGAGACTGGGTTGTGCATCTCCCCATCGCCCACGGCTACATACACACTCTTGCACTCTCAATCTCGCACACACACACTCACACGCACACTCATACTCACACGGACACACATACGCACACAAACTCACATACACTGGTGTACACGCACTCACACGCGCGCGCGCACATACACACACACACACAGTCACGCTCACACACATGCACACAGTCATGCGCACACACATGCACACACACACACGCGCGCGTACGCACACACACACGTACATACACTCACAGTCGCGTATGCACACACATATACTCACGCGCGCGCGCACGCATGCACACACACACACACACACACTTTACCAAGGAGAGCAATTTTCTGGAGGAAAGTCGAGGGGAGCAAGAATTCGGGTTTGGAAGGTAAATGTAGAGGAGACAAAAGTTTTGAGAACCTGACGGGATCTCAAACTGGATAATCAAAGAATGTCGGGAACAATTATCGGACAATATTAAGTCTTGATTAATGCACGGTCGATGAAAGAAGGCATAGTGCCGTTTGATTGGAAAAGAGGAAACTTGGTAGCGGGTCTAGAAGAGTTTGCCTAAAACAATTTGTCTAAAATAATTTGCCTAAAACAATTTGTCTAAAGTACAATTCATCTATAGACAATTTGTCTAATATACAGGTGTCTAACCCTAACCTAACCTAACCAAACCTAACCTAACCTGATCTGACCTGACATAACCTGACCTAACCTACCTAAAGTTAATGTAAACTTATTGCTTAGAAAAAGAATTTAATTACAAACAATCGCATTCGAATCAGGTCTGTATAGAAAAAATATCTAAGTATCTAAATATAAATCTGCTTTATATGAATTAAATATATCTTTAACCTTCATAGAATTAATATAAACGTATTGCTTAGAAAAAGAATTCAATTACATACGCATTCGAATCAGTTCTAACAAACTGTATTTTAGACAAACTATTTTAGACAAATTGTTTATAGATGAATTGTACTTTAGACAAATTGTTTTAGACAAAATATTTTAGGCAAATTGTTTTAGACAAATTGTTGTAGACAAACTCGCCGGATACCGTGAATTCACAAAGGTGGAAAAGAATAAGATATCTTGGAAGAAAGTGAAGAAAGTGAGGGGGTGGGGCAAGTCAGATCGAGAGGAAGAATTAAAAGGAGCGAATGGGGAGATGTGACAAGGGAAAGATGGGTAGAGTATTCAAGAGAGTTGTTGGATGTGGTGGAGGTTAGGGAGGGGGGGGATCGATTGTAGCGGAAAAGATAAACGATGCGAGAGGAAAATGACAGTAATATAAGAAAAGGTGAAGTACAAGGAGCATTGGAAACAAGAGATGGTAACGCACAGGGGCTCGACAAGTGTCATGCAGACTGTCTGACAAAAGGAACAATTATGATGGATTGGCTAGTGAGGTTGTTTAATTTGCCTCTAAGGGAGGGGAGTGTGCACGGCTGGGAGAGTGCTTGTGTAGTTCCGCTTTACAAAGGAAAAGTGACAAATATGAATGTAGTTGTAGAGGGATCAGCTTATTGAACGTAGTTGAGAAGGTTTATGGGATGGTTTTGAGTACGAGGAAATGAACAGAGTGAATAATTGGTGAGCGACACTGCAGGTGTAGGAAAAGTAGGGGTTGCGTGGATCAAGTGTTTGTGGTAAGGCAGGTTTAATAGAAGATTTTGGCAAAAGGTAGGGGTGTTTTTGGGACTTTATGGATTTGGAGAAGGCTTATGACAGGGTCGACAGGAAGGCATCGTGGGAGGAATTGTAGATACATAGAGAGCGGGAAGCTGTTAAGGGCAGACAACAGCTTTTATACGAGTGGTAGAGCTTGTATTAGGATTGAGGTTGGGGGAGAGTGAGTGGTTTGAGGTGAAGGTGGGGCCGCGCCAGGGTTGTGTTGTGTAGTTGTGTATGTTCAATGTGTGAATGGATGGGGACGGATGGTGGCGGTACGGAGGGTTGATGCGAGATGGTTACCGATAGTTGAGGGGAGAGGGAGGTGAGCCAGTTGTTGTTTTGCTGGTGGCACTGGGATTGTGGCTGGGTGACAGGAGAGTCTGAGGCAGTTGGTGACGAAGTTTGGGAAGGTATACGATAGGAAGTTGAAACTAAATGTGGGTAATGAGACGTACAAGAGGGTGGCAGTATGCTTGAGGAAAGTCTGAACGGAGGAAGTGGATATTTTTAAATATTTAGGATCGTATGTGGCAGGGAATGGAGGAGTTGGGGTGGAGGTAATCTGTGGAGGGAGTGAAGTAAATGTCTTGGGGGAATGAAAAGTGTCATGGGAAATAGGCATTTGGGGATGAGCGATAGAAAACTGTATTAAAGGGTGATTATACCCATGGCACTGTATGAAACAGATTCGGAATTCAAGTGAGGCAGAGAGGAATTTTAATGCTTGAGATGAAGTGTTTGAAAAATATGGTGGGTGTTACGAGGATGGATAAAGTAAGAAATGAAGAGGTGAGGAGGAGAGTGGGTGTGGAAAGTGAGCTTGTAGATAAGGTAGATTAAAGCTGGGTGTGGAAAGGGAGCTTGTAGATAAGGTAGATTAAAGCTGGGTGTGGAAAGGGAGCTTGTAGATAAGGTAGATTAAAGCTGGGATAGTTTGGACACATGGGCAGAACAAGTGAAGAAAGGTTAGCAAAAAGAGTTTACAAGGCAGAGGTGGATGGAGTGAACTTGAGGGGAGGACCAAGATTGAGATGGATGGACGGGGTGAAGGGGGGCCTTGGGTAAATGGGGACTGTCTGTTGTACAGGGAAGGGAGACAACGGGAGATAGGTGGGAATGGAGAATGGTTGTGAATGGAATATAAATTGACGCGGTTCGAAGTGGATTCTCATCATCTGTTTCCCATGAGGTGACGAGAAGGGAAGGTCTCCGTTTAAATGAAGTGGCTGGACCTGGTGTGAGTGTGCTCTTTCTTGCTGCATTGCTTTCAACTCGGACAGTGAACAGGAACCAGGGATGACCCTGTAGTGTTTCGTTCAAACACATTTGATAGGCTTTTATGAAACACAAACATTACCCCGTATTAAAGCAAAAAATAAACATAATTTGTGTGTTCACAATATCAATGTTTATGATATATACAAGCACTGAATTTACAAACTAGATAATACAGGAAAAAAAAAAAAAAAAAAAAACACTCGTACACACCTGTCCCAGTGGTAGAGCTGGTACGTGATCTTCGCCAAGAAAGCAGGTTTCTGTTGTGACGTCGACTACTCGCCCAACGAGGCGACTCAAGACTAATGTGACAGCTAACGACCAATTCACCTACCACAACAGAGCCTTCATCGACAAGGAGCTAAGATAAAAGGGAAACGGGTGACGGATGGATGGTAGTGGGATGAGGAAGGGTGGGTGCATCATGCCTTGGCTGGCTACTTCCCTTATTATGTAGAGACATATATGTAGATATATTGTAAAATTCTAGGTTAGTTACGCGTCTGAATCCGTGCTGTCATTTATTGCTCAGATGACAATTTAGTACAGTCCACACAGGGTCACGTGATCTGTCAAGAACATATGTAGCATCACGTATTCATCATTTTTGCAGATTCTCCTGCCGACGTTGGGTCCCTGCTTCGGGATCCTCTTCTCGCCTCTGCTCATCAAGTCTGGCGCGTCTTCAACTACCATCGCCTGGATCTTTAACGTCATGGGCCTCTGCTGGAACTTCACGGGCCCCACCGTCGGGCCGATGAGTAACCAATTTGGTTTCCGGGTGGTTGCTGTTGCTGGGTCGCTCTTGGTGGCGCTGGGCCTTTTCATGTCCGCCTTCGTGACGGCTCCGGCGGCACTCTTCTTCACCTTTTCGATTTTGGCCGGTGAGTTCAGGCGCAGAAGCGCGGAAGTGCATGGGCGGAAGGAGCAGAAGAGGGCGAGAGAGAGAGGGCAAGAGAGAGAGGGCGAGAGAGAAAGAGAGAGAGAGAGAGAGAGAGAGAGAGAGAGAGAGAGAGAGAGAGAGAGAGAGAGAGAGAGAGAGAGAGAGAGAGAGAGAGAGAGAGAGAGAGCAAGACGGAAGGTTGAGTGGGTGTGCAAGAAAGAATTAGCTGACACGTCGTCCATATGTAAATGAGCGATTGATGACACACACACACATGTGACACACACACACACACACACACACACACACACACACACACGTAACACACGCACACGTGACACACGCACACACGTAACAGACACGTGCCACGTAACAGACACGTGACACACAGTGACACACGTCACACACACGTGACAGGCAGGCACATGACACGCACGTGACACAAACACGTACATAATACACACGTACATGACACACGTACGTGACACAGGCGTACGTAACACGTACATGACATACAAGTGACACGTACGTTCGTGACACCTACGTAACACACGTACACGACACTTATGTGACACGCACACACAAGTGGCACACATGACACACGTACGTGACACCTTGACATTTACAACCTGGGAGTGACCTAAGATGCCAAAAATGAGTGGAAGCAAGAAAAGGAAACAGGACCGATTCAACAAAAGGTGCGAGATGAGAGGGCAAAAAGAAAAGAAAAAGAAAAAACAGGAACATGGCTTGGAGAAAATGAAAAGACGCAATAAAACAAGCTTACAGACAAGCTAGAAAGGAATATGCATAATCCACAGCATGGAAGAAAGTAATTCTGAAAGGGGTGTTGTAGATGAATGCAGATTAAACACATAAAACACCAAAATGTTTGATCAAACACCAGAAAAATATGACGTCAGTCCTCGCTTCGCTGCGAGCGAAGCGAGGACTGACGTCATCTTTTTCTGGTGTTTGATCAAACATTTTGGTGTTTTATGATTTTTTGTTTTATTTGACCAAATGACAAGACATCTTGTCATCGGAGTTGAATGGGTTAAGCTTTTACTCGAGAGTGGGCACGCTGCAAGAGAGGGGCGAGTAGACTTGCCTCGACCTAGCATTGTGAAAGATCGAAGGATCAAACATCTTTAGGAAACGAACGCAGTCTTTCTGACAGAGAAGTTCTAGATTTGGAAAGTCGTGTGTCTTAAACCTTTTAAGGTTTTACTCGAGAGTGATGTGCTACAAGAGACGGAGGGGTAGGTAGGCTGTGTGTGCGCCTCGACCTAGAGAAGGCCTTTATTAAGTATCTCACAATTGACTTGTGTGTAAAACAAAGGAGGACTAAGAGGCAAACTGCTTGAATGGATGAAAGGTTTTTTGAAGGGAGGGTACTAACGCCAGAACTTATAACTGGTACAGCGATCGCCTCGTCATGCTGGCTAGGGCAGATAATGCCCTATTTGCCTTGAAAGGTGGCCTAAACGAGTTAGTGGCCTCAATGAGATAATTGACGCCCACGGTAGTTGGGCTCTATAGAGGTCATTCTTTTGTAACGCAGAATTACAATCCAACTTGTTCAGTGTGAAGATGCACGTTAGATAACACCCCTATAGTAACTATAACGTAAAATTAAGGTGTATATTTACATATGTAATACATTAAATGCATACTTATTATTGATGAAGACCTGTAAATTCATAACCGCTTCTTAGACGTTCATAAATGTCCCATAATGCAGCAGCCACTAGATGAACCATTCATGGAGGGACATTGACATTGTCAGACCTCAAGAAATCAAGAATGCAAAATTTCAAACTCCCTTCGTCTGATTAACTCGTTTTCACCAATTTGGACCACAATGGTTTAGTACAGTTACTGGACATCATAACTCAATGCTAAGCAATTTGAATTTACTTTTTCATCGCAATGCTTTAAACTTACTATTACGGAGATTAAACTATTGTAGTTTTGAAGACAACAAGTACTCTGAACAATTATTAGTTTGTGTACAGGACTTAGTCCTTTTCAAACACGACTTTGCCCGATGATGTAAATTTAATCAACAAGCGACAAACCTTGAATCCTGTATTTAAAGTTACCCGTTTCCTAGGAAACATCATCTCCATTTCCTCTCAATCCATGAAATATTGAGCAAATTACGGACCCTCTTTAATTACATTTAAGATTTCTGAAAAACAAGCTTTATCAATGGAGAATATTTCCAAGATTTGTATCCTGGAGACCAAACGTGTTATAAAAAAGGATATATTTATCTTTGAAAAGTGCTGACTTGGCAGTCTTCCAAATCCCGCCAAAAATATTTGAAAAGGGGAAAGGGTAAGGGCTGGGGGCTAAAGCTCTTACGGTAGAGCAATCCGAGAGAGGAAAAAAAAAAAAACTAAAAGCCTTTGTTCGCGCCAAAACGCCATATTGGTTTTATAGAGAAAATTAAACAAACTATTTAGTAACACTTCCACATAGTAAATAGATTACCATCAAGAACAGAATATGGTTACTCACCGCAGCAGGAGCGCTTGGCCTCGTCTGTGTCCTCTTCATCGTATCTGGAAGCAGCAGCGCTTCGCCTGTGTCTACTGTACGCTGCCTTCTTTTGAAACGACTTCGCGCCGCCTAGACCAGTGCTTCTTAACCTTTTCCAGTGCCCGTCCCCTTGATTATATAAAAAAAATTCGTACCCCCAGCCAATATAAATACAATGCAAACATATGAAAAGGATTAGTGATACAAACCTTACTGAGAAATTATTAGATATATTCAATTACCGAACAAAGGTACTTTTTTAATTCAAATTAAAGAATGTCAATTAGTACGATACAATGAATGCCTATTATACTTTCTCATGGTAAATGTACAGTACCACTGCACTGGCTATCATGTCTCGTACCCCCCCCCCCCAGGGGTAAGGTTTCCCCACTGGCCTAGACGGAAAGCAAGGACCGAAAGGGTCAAATTTGATTGGTCGAGAATGAGCACGTGGTTTGACGTTGGCTAATCGTTGTCCTTCTCGCCACCACCCACTACCTTTATCGACAGTTGACTTAAAAATTGTCTTCTTCCACATAATGCCCAGTGAGCACGGTATAATTGATTTCCAGGTGTTATCTTGCATTATTAATTGTGTCGAGGGGGCAACATGTCAAATGTAAAGCCATGTGTGAATAAGATGTATCAAATACGTTATAGTCCATTCGCTCCAAGGAGCTCGTTCTGGATGTGACATACGTCGTGAGTCATGTTGCCAAATCAAGCATAGCACGTGCCTCTCACAATTGACCGCTAGAGCATTTAGCCGGGGCTAGCCTATCGTAGACAACTGTGTGATATTTTCAGTACCTGAGGCACAAATCTTACTATATTCCAGCACCGACTTTTTTTATACCCTGTCCAGGAAGACCACTTCCATGCACTACGAGACCTCTGAAATTTCCTCCGACATTTGCCGTAAATAACAAACCAGAGAAACGTCGCTGGGACTCAATCAAACAACTGCAGGGGCGTCCTCAGGAATTTTTATATAGGAGGAAGTTTGTAAAAGGAGTTTAAACTAAAGATGTAATGCATATATGGTTAATGGGATAATATTATATCAAGATACACGCTTCATATTGGCAGCTTAGGTATATGTGAAGGGGAGGGTAAAGTGAAAAATATTATACATATGGTTAATGGTATAAGGATAATTATATCAGGATACACGCTTCAGCTTGGCCGCGTAGTATGCATTTTAACATCATGGCTTACATTTTGACTTTCACCAATAATACACTGATAATCTATAACTTGGAAACCTAACGAAATTATACGTGACGACCGACAAAGTTTCAAACACAACCGGGATATCTAGACGCCCATGTTTGAATGGGACGGCGCAAATGGTTCTTGGTGGGTCGTGCAGATTCGTACAATTACCAACAGCCTGCATGCATTACCAAATATCATATTCCTTTTGAATTCCCTGCAATACTGAATATATGCAGTAGCATCTTCTGCGGGACCCAAAGCTTTATATTTTGGCGGGATTATGTGACGGGCACGATCATCTGTGTTTAGGCAGCATACGCCTTGGAACTATCATGTAATTACAATATAAAACTGATGCGCATTTCTTGGAAATTATGAGGCCGTCGAAGACAATCAAATTATTGTAATTGTGGTTAGAGTTGTATCTATCTGTCCCGCCAAACGGCACCACAAGTCCCTCCCCCCCCACCACCACCATAAGCTTCCCGTCGAGTACAAGATCCCCACGGAAAGATCCCCCAGCATCGACCACCAATGAGTTAATACCGTAGGGACTTAAGCTAGTGGGCATTTGTAGCTGTTTGATTATAGAATAATCAAGATAACATGTATATATGTATCCCTTTCCCTCCCTCCAACATCCCTGTCTCTCCCTTTTCCCCCACAATATCACTCCTTCTCCCTCTGAAGAAGCCTTTTTGTGAGAAACTAGTCAGGAATAAAACCTTTTCCCACTTGCCACAATGCCTCAACAATACACACACACACACACACACACACACACACACACACACACACACACACACACACACACACACACACACACATATATATATGTATATATCACTCTCCCCTTCGTCACACACGTCACACGTCACACGTCACATCTCTATCTCCACGAATTACGCACGTAGCAGGGCTTGACCAAATTTCAAGGACCAGTCAGACACCAAGCCATACCAGCGATATGGCATCTGTACTAGCACCTATAACGTTTCTTATCTAGATTAAGGACGCGGTGTCAGGTACAAACAAGTTATGTAAACATATTAGCACCCATAACATTTCTTATCTACGTTAACGAGATGATGTAAGGTACAAACTGGCTATGCGAGTACTAACATATTTGCAAGTGAAGATCAAATGAAAAACGAGGAGACTGTCAGCAATTACGAAAGGGGGTCTCGACATTATTCGCCTACAGCCACGAATGGAAAAATGCGATGTATCAGAGATGTCCAGTGGCACCAATATGAATTGCAGCATGGATGTAGAAATGACGGGAAAAAATCGTAGAAACCAAAATCTGTCCAAGATTGGATCATGCATTGGTGGTATGATCCTCTCCCAGAATGAAAACTATAAGCAAAATCAAGAGGATATAAATGGCAACAACCAAATTGGTCCCCAGCATGGCAGACAGGCCACACGAAGCGATATTAAAGGCGATCTCCCGAAGTTGAGGGATCGAAGAGAACGCTTAAGGGTGGTGGGGGGTGGACTACATTGGTAGTATAGATCTCTTAATCAAGAATGGGTTGGGGGGGGGCTCACGAGGTCATGCTAACAAATTGAAAGCAAGGTGAAGAAATATACATTTGTTACATTTATTTAACAATTCATTTATTTATTTATCTATACATTTATCTATTGATCTATTTCAGGTATTGGAGGAGGAATGTCTTCGACGGTGGGGTACTTCATCATCCCAAAATATTTTGTAAAGAGACGAGGCCTCGCCAATGCCTTCATGATGGCCGGCATCTGCATTGGGCAGATCATAGCGCCGCCGACTGTCAAGTTCCTGCAGGACATTTACCTTTTCCGAGGAGCCACAGTCATCCTGAGCGGCGTCATTCTAAATGCATGCGTGGGTGCTGCGCTCTACCAGCCTGTTGAGTGGCACCTAAAGAATAAAAGGAAAAAGCCGGTGTCCATGAAAGTCAGCGAAAATTGCTTAGAGAAAACTGCCCCCGTAAAGTTCAGTAGCATGTCGGATTCTTTAAACAAGTACAGTAAGCTCGAGAAAGGCCCTGTGAGGGAGAGATTACTGTTGAAGAAGAAACTTCAGGAGCATTGCCCGTCGTCCCGGGGTTCCTACGCTTCCATTACTTCTTTCAAGAGGTCTTTCGTGGCGCTGTCTTCTCTCGATCTGACGAGCCTCAGTTCGGTTGCAGCATACGACGCGGCCGCCGAGAATGGCAAAGCGCGCGACTCGGAAGAAATGAAGTCTCTCTGCGCCATATTGTACGCGGTGGCGAAGAACATCGTGTCCGACATGAAGATCCTGAGGAATTATCGCGCGATCATCATCAGCGTGTCGTGTGTGGTAATCATCAATGGATACCTGAATTTTATAATGATGGTGCCCTTCGCTATGCAGTTCAAGGGTCAGAGCCTTCAGGACGCGGCCCTTTGCGTCTCGGTCAGCGCTGTGGCTAATCTTTTGGCTAGGGTCACGGCTTCAGTCCTCTCAGACAGCTCCTGGTTCAACATTCGTCTCATTTACAGGTCCGGGATCTTACTCTTAGCCTCGTCGACTCTTGGTAAGTACATCCAAAGTAGGGGAGACCTAACTGCGAGATTAATCAGATAAGACTCATTCCTTTAATCATTTCCACATTTGTCAACGTACGAGGAAACTTCGCATCCAAATCAAGTCCCTTTAGACATTAAGATTAATTCGATAGCACACTACTTGTGTTAATAGTCCTTTTGCCTCCCCTTTCTAACGTTCACCGCTGGAATCCACTGGCTCCTGAATATGATGGCGTGTTTTTACAGGGTCTATTGGTAGAGATTTGCAGCTGTATTTTTCCTCAGTAATTTTAGATCAGCCGTAGTAATAAGTGAAGGAGAGGAAGAGGGGATAAAATTTAGAACTTTATGCATCGACTGAGGTAATCGGGACTGTGGTTCTTGTCCGAATCGCCTCATTGATGGCTGTGAGTCTGCTTTCAGTAAATATACATTCTATACCAACAAGCCTAATACCACCCCATTTCTTCCTCCCTACAGCGTTCTCTCTGTCGACGAACTACGCACTGCAGATAGGGGTCATAGCTTCCTGGGGCTGTGGCGTCGGATTCGTCATGAGCCTGCACAGCCTCGTCATGATCGACACGATGGGGGTCGATCTCATGCCCGCCATGTTTGGCGCCACCTCCTTTAGCGTCGGCTGCGGCAACATCCTCGTCGGCACCTTTCTGGGTAGGGATACCGTTGAATTTTTAACTCGTCCAAGCTGCTCATCTTTTTTATAATTTTCCCTCTCTGTCGCCTGGCAATTATATTTAGGCGAGGAAAATTCATTGGCTCCAAGGGTTAATATGCACACAATGGGAGTCATCTTTATAGATGCTTTTTGGTTGCGCCAGGCAAATTTATTAGCCGGAGGAAGTCCCTTATTCTATTGGTTTAAATATCTATCTACATACCAAAAGGATTTTCCCCCCTTACAAGGGAGGTAGCCAGCCAAGGCATGCGCCCACCTTTCACCCACTTGTTGTCCCTTTTATCTTCGCTCCTTGTGAATGAAGGGCTATCCCTGTCTTCCGCCCACTACCTGGGTCAGAGGCAGTGCAGCAAGACACAGCACCTCCACAGCAGGGGGACCCGACAGCTGAAGCTGGTTTACTTCCACAGCTTCATTTGCATAATGACCCTCCCTCCTTGTCCGCTCGTGAGTCATCAGAAAAGACGAGAGGTGGAATTTACCATCCATTCACAGCCAATTTTCATTCACATCTATCTCTTGCTCTCTCTCCCTTCCGTGCTCATCCTCTTTTTACCTAAGGGCCCCTCAAATCCATTCAACCATCTCTTTTTTGGTCTTCCCTTTAGGTTCATTCCATCCACCTCTGCCTTCTACACTCTTCTTGCTAGTCTTTTCCCCTCATTACGTGTGTAACCCATTACTACCTGCCACATGGTCCACTGTCTTGAGGTCACACCCATCTATGGGAATGGCTTCAGGAAAGAACCTCGAGGAAAAATTAGGAGTCGAGTCCCGTAGGCAGTTCGCTGTTGTGGTATAACAACATCGCTCTGGCAACTCCTCCAATCCTCCGGAATATTTCCTTCCATTAGGCACATACAAGATAACCTCACTAGGCAATCCACTATACCAATTCTTCCCTTTGTCATACACTGCGTATAACACTCCTCCAACCCAGGCGCCTTACCAGATTTCATCACTTTCATTACTTTTTAAATTTAATCTTTTTCTATAGCCTTGTCATTTTCCTCTCCCACCAGAGTAATTTTCATTTCTCACACTGCCATAATCAATCAGTCCCTAAACTCCTGCATATTTCACAATTATTTGAAATACTCCACCCATTTTTCCCATACCGCCTTTACATCCATTAACATCTGTCCATCTGCACCCCTTACCTTTTCCTCTCTACCCGATTCAACCCCCTACTCTTCACTTCCTTCCAAACTACGTTATTCTTTTCAAGATTCTCTGTCAAACTCCTTCCCCATTTTACGTCTTCCCTCTTTGCCTCCCTCCCTTACATGCGTTTTGTTTATTCTCACTTCTTGTTCTTCATGTGATTTCCTTGTTCGATCTTGCTTCCAATTTTTATACGCTCGCTTCTTACAAAGGATTACAAAGGCGGAACATGCCGACAGGAGACCTTTTGGTCCATATCTAGGTCGGATGCGAAAAAAAATCATAATGATAAATGAATAGATAAAAACTATAATAATGTAAATAACAAATAAAATACATAAATCAATGCATAGGTAGCTACCTCTCCTTCTATTCCCTCCTATCTTCCTTCCGCGCCCCAAATACCATCTGCTCATTTTGTCACTTCCTCTTTGAAACAAATCCATTCTTCTTGTACTCTTGGTTTTTTCCTAATCCTTCACCATCCCACACTTTTCTTATATTTCTCTTTATCTTTGATCAATTTGTTTATTCTCAGCAATCCTCCCTAAAGTATCGACTGCATGTTACCATGCGGTCAGTATCCCGTTACGAGTTAGAATGTACCTTGGTTAAAATGAATGTATAGTAGGGATAGTGATTAGATATTTCTATGGCCCTCTCACTCAACTAAAGAAACCCCTGCCGCCCTCCGTTTATTCCCTTTTTGACGCTCGCGATACTGTTCGATGCAAATACTCGCAGACACTGCCAGCCAGTCGCACCAACCCCGCCCCCTTGAACACGCTGATGTATTTCACAGATTTGTCCCGTATTGGACAGCTGATGAGAACAGATTCCAGCCCAAAGGGTTCTTTGACCAATTGAGACTCCACTCAAACGAGAGGTCACTGCATAAAATCGTCCCTTGTCCTCTGCCTGAACAAAACGAATGAAATCCATGTTTACTCTTGAGGTGAGGCTTGATTGTGTGTGTGTATTTGCGTAATGGTATTGACGTAATTGTAGTATGCAGGGTAGGAGCAACGTTCATGGGGTCCTGTATCTTGTTCTCCAATTTATACCTAGCTTTAAATTCATATATGGTTCCAACTTGGGCTATATCCTTATTTTCAAATTGTTATACTTAAGTTTTAATTCATTTATTGTTTCAGCTTGGGGGTATATCTCCTAGGCTATTCCAAGTATTTATGTATCTGCATGAAAATGTCCATTTCTCCACACCTTTTAGACATGTAGTCTTTTTCAATTTGTACTCATGACCTCATAAAGCCCCCCCCCTTTTCATCCTTAATTAAGAGATCTTTTCTGTCAATGCGACCTGAATTATGTAATCATATTACCTCTTTCTCTTCGATCTTTCAACGTTGGCAGGTCCAGATTTCTTCTCTTGAGATTTATCAGCCAGGATGGGAACCGGTTTGGTTCACTCTGTGTTGAGACCATATCACTGACTCGTATTTTAGTCTTGAACGGATCAGGGTTTCTATGAAAATTTTCATGATCTCTTCATCCATATAATGAAAATCCATTTCAATCTTGTGCAGCAGTTTACATGTATCTTCCACAATACTGCTGTGTTTGTCAGATGACAGGTTGTCTTATAATCTAGACTTTCAAATCTTTCTCCTGTTTTGCTTTTGTAATGGATATGCTTCCAAAAGAATAGTTCAAAGAAAGATGGCCTTTTAGAGCTATCACCCATTTTTAATACTTTGTATTTTTTTTGTATTGATTTTTTTTCCATTCTTGGTTCCATGAGAAAAAGTATATTTTTTCAATATTCTACAATCCTCTTCATTTTTCCCTCACCTCGTCATTTTTGCATCATCTGCAAACATGTTAGGACAGCTTGTTGCACCTTTTATCATATCATTGACATAGATAAGAAATATCGTAGGTGCCAGCATTGAATTTTGTGGAACATCGCTGTTATCCATCCTGACATCTTGTTCTTTACCACTCTCCCTACGTGTTTTTTTCCTTATTTTTTTCACCCACATGTGTAGTTTGTCTCTTAGTCCTCCAGTATGCTCCAGTTTCTACACTAGGCAACTGTGAGGTACTTTATCAAAAGCCTTCTGTAGATCGAGGTACTACACACAGCCCACGCACCCTTCCCTCTCTTGCAACACATCAATCACTCTCGAGTAAATACTTAAAAGTTTTGACACATGACCTTCCAGATATAAAACCAAAGAAGTGTCTGTCAAAATGTTGTTCTTTTTAAGGTATGCAACTCATCGGGCTTGCACAATCCTTTCACATAGTTTCACTATTGTGCTGATCATTGATAGAAGCCTGTAGTTTAGTGGTGTCTCCTTATTTGTAAATTGGTACATTATCAGCCTTTTTCCAATCCTTTGGCATTGTTCCTTTTTTAGTAAATATATAATGAACTATATTCCTTAAGGATGACGGGTCAACCGAACATATGTCAGGTAACAAAACCCAAAAAGCTGGAATGGGTGGGTTACCAGGCGAGAATGGACAAGGACTGACTACCTAAAAGGATACATCTCGCTCAGATGATTGTCCGTAGCCGTTGTCCGTAGCCGTAGAGGACACCGGAAGAACTGGAACATATGCCTGAAGAAGGATCTGAGGTCACACGAGGTCAGGCTGGATGAATGGATGGATGTGGTCCAGCAGAGACGAAGCTGTTATGGGTTTTAAACTAACCCAGCGACATGTTCATGCCAAAAGCCTTTTTCCCCTCATAAGGAGATTGGCCGAGTTAAAACGAATCCACCCCACACCCATCCAAAAATCAACTCTTCGTTCCTCTCATCTCAGCAACTTGTGGGCGAAGGGCATCCTCGTGGCCGCCACATCGTTCGGGTCAGAGGGAATGGGAGCAAGGCACAACGTCTCCGCAGAAGGTCCAAACAGCCAGAGCTGGTTTACTCCCACTGCTTCAGCCACTTCAGGGCGAAGAAGGGCACCATATAATGAAGTAGTGTGGGTAAACTAGCTTCGGCTGTCGGTTCCTCCTGTGGAGGCGCTGTGTCTCGCTGCATTGCCTGAAAGCTTAACAAGTCTTTTAAATACTTAAGGAGTAGATTTGGAGGCGGAGGGAGTCTAACTAGAATTGGATTATAGGTTGGCGGATACAAGAGGGTTGGCTATTGTTCTTGATTAAGATTTCTATGTGCAGGGGAAGATGACAATCGAAATAAAAGTGAAAATATTGGATGTTAATGTCCATAACATTTACGGAAAATCTTGTGGGTTCTAGATGTTAGGTCCGCACCGATAACCGCGTCCTGTGCATTTGGGGCGACACTGAAACACACGGTGTATACCTTTGTACTAAGTTAATACAACTAGTCTGTGCACCAAATAAATGAATAGCTACAAGTTGAGCTGAACGTGAGATATATAAGAAGCCAACGTCTCACAAAAGTCCTCAGGTAGGTCGAGCAATAAGAAGCCAAGACCTCACGAAACGACTTCGAACATGACGTGACATAATATCGCTCTGACTTGGCGTGACCTGCGCATGTCCAAGTACCTATAGACGTTCTGGCGTATGCGGCGTGACTTGACCTAGAGTATTCTTAAAGAGTCGCAGGCCAATCAACTTAAAAAAAAAAAATAAAAAATAAAGGGTTCCCCGTAAATGATGGACCCATTCTGACGCTAACAGAGGCAATAAGAATTGTAACCTTGGCTCTTCCGATCTAGCAAATTTTGGTGCGCATGCGCCTGTGACTCGGAAACGGTTTGGGGACACCAAGCTTACAACGAACTTGTGCAGAAAATGGCGGAGGTAACATGAACCACCAAAACTTGCCAACATAACCGGTTTTTGGCATAGGCCATGTGGGCGGGGCGGGGCGGGGCGCCGTCAGCTGGGAGGGGACGCCCATGAGAGAGAAAAAATCATGAATGTGTATTACTTGATTAAACATTTTCTGCAATGAGGTGATATTAGTTTCCGAACTTTACCACTATCAAATGAAATCGAATGAGCTTATATAAGTGCTATCATAAAATCATAATTATATATATATATATATATATATATATATATATATATATATATATATATATATATGTATGTATGTATGTATATACATATGCATGCATGGTGTATGCGAGTTGGGAATGGGACGGAGGGGGCAGACAGAGGCGGCGCGGCGCTTAATTCTGATAATCTGGCCTAGGGCGCCAGAGTAGCTAGAACCGGCCCTGCTTGGCAAAACTTGATACTTGCTGTTGCTTTAACTGTTGATTGTCCCAGTGACCGATAGAACCATAATAACAATTATACCTTAGTATGATGAGTGTAGTTCTCACATATATGAAAGCGAACCGTAGACGCTGGGACTAGCCACATGGAAGAAGACAGTGGAAATAGCTGCTTGTTGATTGGTTTTGGACGAAAGAAAGTAATAATAATAAATAAAGAGCAAAATGAGAATGTGTAAAATTAACTATAAAAATTTACTTGGACATATGGACAGAATGTTTGGTAAAAAGAGTGCTTGATTCAGAGATGGAAGGAAGGACAAGAAAGGAAACACTGGCAAGAGGGTGGAAAGAAAGTGTAAATAAATGTTGAGGTGACGTGGGTATAGGCATAGAGGAGAGTGAAGACCAGGAGGGAATGGAAAGGAAAATATGTAGGTGGATTGGAGGAAAGCTCGAAGGGGAAGAAGGAATGAAACAAAGGAAATGTGAATATGACCGACTCGCCGAAGAAAGTTGTGCAGATGACAGGGGGGAATATTGGACAGTTTAGATTATTGTCATCTTGCACTCGTTAACAAAACTGCTCTTATTTACCTTTAGTTTTATACTTGACATTACATTTACTTGTACTGTTAAATCTTTCTTCATTTGAACCTTTGTGATTCCTTTTCTCCCAGCCTGCTGTATGTTGTCATGTGCATCACACTGCATTTACGAGCATCAGTTCTAACTTATAATTTTTGGCTACGTTCATAAATTTTGTATGACAGTCAAGGTATCTGTTTGTCTTTCTTCTTTTACATTTCTTTGCAGTTTAGCGTTGTCCGCAAACCTATTACGTAGCTACCTTCTATTAGGTCAGTCACGCATACAAGGTCACAAATGGCATTGGTGCCGATCCTAGCGGCATTCCGTTTCTCACGTCCTTCCACTCACTTTTTTTCTTTGAATTCCAATTGTTTGCCACCGATATTGTTTCAGCTGTTCTGGCTCTATGCCTCTTAAAGCCTTGCCTTTTCCATATTATGTATTATGCTAGTGGAAACGTTTTATAACTGTCCTCGTCCCCTCTCCCTGTACGTGTCTATAAATATACGTAGACAACATGTTGCCTGATTATACAGAATATCTGAAATAGATGCGATGCTTTGATGTTTTACGTTACCAATTCCATTTTGTTTATCTATCTTGAAGGTGTTATTCGCGACGCCTCTGGGAGCTACGATGTGACCATGCAAGTCATCGCAGGCCTAACGTGCATTGCGTTTGTTCTCTGGTTCTTTATGCCCCTGGCCATCGCAGCCGACGAGAGAAGTCGGGCGAAAGTGGAAGGCGGCGTTGAACCAGAGGTGAACTTGTGAAAACAAAAACAAAAACATGAAGCCTATCACCTCCTGGCACACGCAGGAAACAACAAGACGCGCAGGATTGGGCAGAGCAGAGCAGGCCAGGGAAACAACCTTTAAAGGAAACAGAAAGAACCGGAGACAGAAACTGGAATCGAACTTGTTTCTCGCAAGGTAGGAGATAGCTCCAGAGAGGCAAAAGATGGGATAAAGGCAGGAACACAAGAGGAGAGGTGTGAGAAAGTTGGGAGGAGGAGGAGGAGGAGGAGGCCAAGGTCGCTGGGACTGGTGATGCGTCAGCACCTTATTGCCCGCCGCCGCCGCCACAGAGAGAAGGGAGCGCGAGAGCTTCTGGCCACACGTGCATATACACGCACATGCACATAATACTTACAGTACACACACATACACACACACACACACACACACACACACACACACACACACACACACACACACACACACACACACACACACACACACACAGATTATTACTGTAGAAAGACTAGAAATTATATTTTTTAGCGTGACTGTACATATCCTTTGTTAATATTTGTCTTTGTATGATGTAATAACGTAAGACAATGTTATTGTCTTAAGGCCTAAATACTGTGATGTACACAGTAATAAATATAATGCATATGCAATATATATATATATATATATATATATATATATATATATATATATATATATATATATATATATATATATATATATATATACATACTGTAAGCAGTTATATAAATTTACAATATATCTACTGTGGTTTTATTTGTTTCCGTGAAAGTAAGGAGGAATGAATATGACTTGGTCAAGCGTCTTGCATCCATCCGTTCAAGGTTAGTGGCAACGCTGGGAAGGACACCACCCCTACTGACTGCAGCCAGAAAACAAGTTCCTTGCGTAATCTTAGAAAAAGAAGGGAGGAAAGTAAGCTGTTAAATTGTGAAGGTGGAACATTTTCAAAAGTAGGAACGGCGTAGAGAAGCAGCAGAAAACTGAACCCGTCAGTGAGGTTGACAGTGAAACTAATAGTGAGCAGTATATTCTATTTCTTTGAAAATATTGATAGATAAACACACCAGGACAAGTAAGGATGGGAGCAAAATACCCTTGTTTACATCCACATTGACAAAGAAAGGTAAGGGAGGATGGTAGGTTATGAACATGTCGACGTGAATGGGGAGAACAACTGACAAAAACAAAACTGAAATCAGACACCATTGAAAAAGGAGAGGAATTACACAAGGGAGGGCAAAAGTGAGGTAACTGAAAAAAGATAGATGTGGAGATGCCATGGAATAAGACTCAAAAAAGTGTGTTAAGAAATGAAAGGGAGGGAAGAAGACTGTTAAGACGAAAGTTAAGGGGAGGCCTTCAAAAGTGAAACCTTGGACAATGTGGAAGCGGAATGCAGTGAAAGAAGGGTAGAAGTGGGAGGAAGGAAAAACTAGTGATCGATTCATTGAGAACAAACTTAAATGAAAAAGGACAAAGAGATTAAGATGAAAAAGATGAAAGACAGGGAAAAATATATAAGTTGAAAAACAAGTTTGAAGTCATTAACGTCACTGGGAAGAGGCAGGTATCTTGGAACTAAAGTTTACTCGTGTAGCATTAGTCAGGTGAAAAGTTCGCCAAGGCAAAGAAAACGTAATCGGTGAAGCAAATATGACCTAACTTTGGGGCGATCAAGAACATATGGAATTAATTGGCTATTTTGTACTTGTGATTAATTGACCTTTCCATCCTTGTGGACACGTCCTTGGTGTACGGACAAGCAATGGAACACGAATATTTGCACCCGCCTTTAAGTATTTGAGACTCGTTTTCATCCAGATCACCAGGACAGCAAGTGAGAAACAAATCCTGATTTCTGTTGAACGCATGATGTGCACGCGGCTACTTTGTTGATGGAAGCTAACAACCAAGTGCTCTCCCTGAGCACATTATCTAAAAAAGAAAAAAAAAAAGTGTGGGCGGGGCGGGGCGGGGCGGGGCGGGGCGGGGCGGGGCGCCATAGGTTCAGAAGGACTCTCGGGCACAAGGCCCTCATTGTTAGATATGTAGGACGTGGCATAGATTTCCCTCGTCGTGTCGAGCGCCAGGGCCCAGGACAGCACTACACCACAAAAAGTACTTTTACATTTTTTCTTAATCAGTTCCCTAGTGTAATAAAAACCGATTCATATTTTTCTTTTTATCGAATGATCTTGGAAAAAAAATATCAGGACTTGTTTCAAGTACTTGCGTTTGTGGCCGCTGGCATCGAACCAAAACAAACTGTGACGTCATAATCTTTGATCTTGGATGATCCCACGAAGTATCTCTTGTCACAGTCCCATATAAAGTTTACTACAAAATAACATTATTATTTAGATTAATCAACGTAGAATACAATTATTTATGTTGTGGCTAATGAAAAATTTCGCGTAAGATTAGAGACAGGAATGTACTTTTGTGCAATTCGTTTCTTGATAACCCAAAGTAAAGGTTTCAGTAATTTGAACTTACACAATTAGATTTATTAGTAAGTTTAAACTTAAAAGTAGAAATATTTGGAAATTTCTGGTGTGATAGTTTAAGTATATGATCTTGTAGAAATATTAGGTTATTTAATTATATTTGGAAGAACGATATGCGCAAACTTTTTTAATTGAATTAAAATCTAAGTGTAAATACATCAAAAGAGATTTGACTTACCAGTTCCTTTATGGCGGAACACTTATTGTAAGGACACGAATTAAACAAGTTAAAGTAAATGGTACTGAGAAATAGGGAATTGGTGTTTTGGAAAAGTGTAAACATGTGTAGGAACTAAGACAATAGGTTAGGTTAGTTTTTCTGCTTTTAAGATTGTCGTCGAGAGGAAGAGAAAAGAAGAATCGTAGAGAATTAGGATAGCGGTGTTCGTGTAGTTCCTCCTCGTAGAAAAGGGTGAGCTTTCTTGATGAACACCTTTTACACGACTGCCTGCTTCACCGCTTGTTGTTGTTTACTTTTTTGTCGTCGACACGTCGTGATTCGAGCGTGCTTCGTTTGCGCGTTTTTGACACGCAGTTCGAACTATTCCTCAAGGTTAACAGAACAACTTATTTAACGTTAACAGATTCTCCAACACTTGAAAAAATATATAATTGCCTTAAAATCGACGTGTATAAGGTTTGTTTTAAGCATGATCAAATTACATTTAAGCGTTCATTTAAGAATTCGGACCCGGCTAAATAAACCATCGGTAGGGGAAAGGGAACCAATATGGTTACTGTGCAAATTGATTATAAAAAGAATTGGATAATTATTATAAGGCTGAACCAAGGATCATTGCCCTTGCTAAAATTATCAAAATATATTCTTGTTACACATTGCTATTGTTATTGCTATTGTCAGTTATATCATCGTCACCAACTAGAGCAGCGGTTCTCAACCTTTGTTTTATGCATGGACCACCTATATGTATATATATATATACATATATGCACAAGTATCACAAAACACACGTGACTACACCGATATGCTGAACACCACAGGGAAAAGAAAAAATCTTGGAATCTGAGCGCTTTCGTGATATTTTCACATCTTCAGGGATTGTAATAAAATGAATAAGTACAGAGTAAGATGAGACATATATGCACATGTGTCAAACCTCTCTCATGTGTATATATATCTCATCTTACTCTGTATGATGGCCATACAGTTACCTTATTCCTTGACCACAAACATTTCATTGCACCTTTTCATTCCAAGTCACTTGCTAAATCTGACAGACAACAACGACAACTCTCTTTTTTATCGGAGTACGTGTCATCAGCCGAGTACATCTTCGGCGACAACAATATTGTGGCCGACTAATTATCGTGACCAACATGTGCTGTATTACTTGATTTCTTTAACTCGAGTGGTATCGCTCAAGGACAAGAAGGTGACGAAGAGTTGGAAACTTTCAAGACTAGATTATCCAGGTTCACTCTGCCCTCTGACCTGACCCTCTGGTGCGATACCGACACTCAGACACGCACAGGTGACGTCATAGACCCTGCCCTTGAATCTTCTGCCTCTCCTAAACCCCACAATTTGTTAATCTTCCTCACCTGGGACCTTGATTCCTGACATCCCGCATGCAACGCGCACGGGACGGACTGTACACTTACAAGACCATTTTGATCATCTTTACTGTTAAGTACACTCCGCTCTTGGGATGTGTGTAGTGATATTGTAATATGATAGATGTGTGTAGTTTAAGAAATGCATAGATTAAAATATGCATAGTTGTGCCCACGTCAGCGTATTCCTAGACCATATACGCATTTATGCAATTGCGTCAGTGCCACGTGACACGATGTCATGTCACGTATGCTTACATATACTCCATATGTAACTAGTTCCTACATTTTTCCTGTACGCATCGTAGCATGCAGATGCTCCATATATGTACTCACGTCCATAATACAACTTTGTATATGTATTGTATAGGTATGTCCTATGACACTAGGCTAGATCTGGCAACCCTGTGTGCCCGTGAGGCCCAAATACCAGCATGTACTACACTTAAGGCATAATTTAGGCACCCATTCCCAGTGCTGCTGGACATATAATATCATTGTGACTGTGACGCGCGTGTGAAGCTATATTCATACTTAAACACATTCTGCAAAACTAAACCACTACCCATCCGCCATGGTCCCATTGCTTCTTTTTCTGCCTTTAGTATCATCATATTGCATACCTCCAGGTATATTTAGCAAATAAAGCCCTTTGTGGTTCTTACACTACCACCCATCTTAGATTATTAAGCAAATTGATAAATAGATAAAACAGTAACAATGCTTCAAGAAGTTCAGTGACATACAACTTCATCCTTCAGTTATTTTATTAATTGTCTGAGTGAGAAACCTTGTATTTCTTCTCTCATACGAGAAACAATTATGAATCTCATTTGTGAGTGCCGATTGCACTATGTATAAGAATATCTTGATGTATCATATTATACAGGTGAATTATGATATGTACTAAGGTTAATGACGAATCACGGCTTGTGACATTTGATCTGTGTTAAGTACCAATTGTATGATGTTCGAGTGTATTGACAAATTACGATATGTACTAAGTTTAATTACGAATCACGGCTTGTGACAGTTGATGTATGTTGATTACAGATTGCACAATGTCTGAGTGTATTATGGTAATATCTAAGAAGATATCGATGACATGTTCGAGAAATAATTGAAGTTAGTGGCAACCACAAGCCCGGGTTGTTACGTAGATAGTTACAATGTATGTAAAATAAAATGGAAAATGTTATTGTCGAAATTGATGTACTGTAGTGATCCATTATATATATAATAAAATAAAATAGGATTAAAGAAACTCTAGGAAAAAGGAGAGTGTTGAGTGGAACGTGACTCGTATATTTATTTACGATCCCTTAGATGTATTCCTCCGCCAAAGTAGTGCGCGTTCTCTTCATTAGGATTGAAATGAGTAATGTTCTTTCTGTGTCTAGTTGTCGAAGTGACAACACCTCCGTGAGTACCATGGCAGTCATTATTGGTAAGCATTGAAAGAGTAAATTGCTATGTGTTATCATTGTATGAAATAATATGTAAGAGTTAGTGGAGAAGTTATGCTAATTAGCAAATCATTTGGTTTCTCAGAATAACGAAGGATCACGAAGATATGTTATGATGAATGTTGTCGAGGCGGGTTACAGAATCATGGTAGGAATTATGACTTGAGTTCAATGATTGTTATTGACAAAAAGTGTGCTTAATTTTGTGAAGATTAATTATGAATGCAAATTACAATGTAACACAATTTGCAGAAACCACACCGTCTGTATAAGATCAAGATCGAAGGGCAGAAATAGAGTTGACGTGTGCGTTATGATTGTTTCCTATCCCTCTGTACCTCACACCCCTCCACCTTCGGAGACGGCGGTGACATCATTTATTTGTATTGCTTTCAGAACATCTTTACCTCCATGCAACTGATGGATCTAGAAGCCTCAGTGATCCCAAGATGTAAAAAGAATTAACACCAATGAAAAGCGTAGTGTACTACCATTAAACTTACCAATTCTCTTCTGATTGGAAGACCAACTACGTCGATGTTGTATTTTTTCTTATAGCTATTGTATTTTTCATCTACATGTTTCAAAGAGCGACAAAAAGGCCTGGAACGGACAAAGATAGAATGGCCACAGAGGGCCGCTCCAGGAAGAAGCAACTGAGGAGTAATCAACCGAGTAAAGTGCAGGTGTAGGAGAAGGGTCAGTATATTCCCCGTTTGAAATTTCAAGTCACAGACAAGTTTTTCTACTTCGCGGTAGTTCCCATTCCACGGTGACATATGTCTGATCTGTATTTACAATTCACATACATCACATACTTTTTTAAGTTGGGTATAACCGTACAAATGAGCATAAAGATCAAATTCTAATTATTCCATTTGCATTTGCTATATTCTTTGTCATCAAGATTGGAGAACACAACGTAGAGGAGATCTAACTGTGGTTAATGAATCATTCATTTCTACTAAAATATGAAGCTTTATTGTTTATGTATAATAAGTTACAAGTAGTTCCCACTTTGGATAGCGTAACCACTCAAATCCTTGGAGCTCTCTCTCCACCTGAAGGGTTATCAGGTGTCTGGCACTCCACTTTGGTGGGGGAGGGGCAGATGACCCTCTCTTTTAGGATGCAGAAAGGGTTTGTTCGACCCAACGAAGCTTAGGGTGGCACCGTAAACCTTTTGTTGGGGTCATCAAGTAGCTGCTGGCACAGTAATCGTTCACGAAGTTACCAAGAATCCGTCACCCCGCGGAAAAGGAAGGGTGCCAGCTGTTTGGAACTGCATGAACAAACGTGCTTCTTACGTTACACTGCCCTTACTGACTTTTTCACACATCATCTCGTTCTTAGCTCAACCCCTCCCCCAACCATTCCCTCCCATTCCCTTCCCCATCCCCAAACAGCACATCACGCCTTGGTCCTTGGAAGAAATCCGCTTCCTCCTCTTTTCTTGTTGTGGGAACCATTACCTCCCCTTCTCCCTCCCTCCCTCCCTGTCACCCTCCCAGAACTCTAGATTACACCTCCGACTACGTACATTCTCACTCGATCACCCTGCACCACGGATGACTCCATCCTCTCTTTCCAATTCACTCCTCGAAATCAGATCCCTCGTTGGCGCCCTCGTGTCCCCAAAATTCCTAACAGTTTACCCGTATTTACTTCCTACTACTTCTTCTCCCAGTTTTCCATGACCTGCCCTGACCCCAGGACAAAGGCTCTCATCTTACTTTCTTAGTATCTCTCCCAACTTTGATGTCTATGCTCCTAAGAAGAATAGCCCCCGCCTCCTCATGCCCTCCTTTTGTTCTTGAACTGCCAGGAATATCCCAGTCTACAGGGATACAGACCATGTCACTTGGACCCCTCAGTAAGATCCGGGAAAGCCTTGTATCCTGCCTGGCGATAGGATTGGGTTTTAGCTTGTCAGCGTTGGTGTCACGAGAACGATTTAGTTACATTTGCTTTAGAGGTCTTGTAAATCCTAATACCGGGACTTAAATGCCAGTAATTACATGCTGCAATATTATCATACAATGTTGTAAGTTACAAAGTGCTTCCTGGGTCCAGCCCGTATTACCTTAATGTCCTCATTTTCCACGTCCCCGCGAGTGCAGGCCGTTTCTCTTTTCTACAAACAAACTGGCTGGATATCCTTCCAAAATTTTCGTCACCACACTTTTTTTTTTCTTCCTTCGAATTAAGTGAGGATTCGCACCATCGACGGGTGCAGGGAAGCACCCACAACGGTCACCAGCACAGGAAGAGCACCTTCATCCACGGGATGTGGTGATAGTGCACTGGTGCATTCTCACGCCAACTCTCCCAACACTTTTTCATTCGTTAAAGTCAGACAATTCTATCAACATCTACGCAGAACACTGTCTTCATCATTTCCTTGGTTTTCATCCCTCGCCTTCACGTTGACCTCACTTCCTCGTATTTCCCTTGCCATATTTTCCAAAATTTTCCAGAAACTTGTTTTTGTTTTAACAACGCGACGTAATATTCACTTCGCATGCAACACTTGATCATTTTCTTTCCTTGCCAGAAGAATCACACACAAAGTCGACAAGGCATACAAACATGAGGCAATATCGAAGACTTGACAAGATCGCCGTCAGACCTCGGTCCTTATTCCCGGCTCATCTTTAGTGCCCATGTGGTTAGCCTTCACACATGAATTGGTGGGAGGATGTGGGGGCGGCGATGGGTGTGTGGTGGGGCTGTCGTCCGTCCACTCATTGCACAACCATCTTGCGAGTTCAGAAGGTTCGATGAGGTTTGGAGTATTATGTATACATGTGATTAAATGTTGGCAGTGGCTCTTCTTGGTACTGGAACACAGAGGGAGGCAGGATAGATGAACACGCTATTACGTACTGACGTTTGGGTGAAATCCGTGTGCTGATGCACTCGGATCATGATTGACTACTGAGCATTCTTCTTACGGTGCCCTCGTGCCAGCCATCCTTCAAGTAGTTTCCCGAAGATTAAAAAAGAAAAAAGAAAAAGGGGGAAATCTTTCTTTCCTTTCACGGCAGTTGAATCCACCGACGACTACTGTTGTCAAGTTGTAAAAAAAAAAAAAAAAAAAAAGGACAAACTATCGTGTCGGATCGTTGATGAGCGATGGCATCACGACACGAAGGTTACGTTGTTGAAGCGATGTATGCACGTCTGGCACCCTTGGCGCGCTGCTACAGGTCCCAGTGCTTGGCACCAGGTGGAGTTGGCACTCAACAGAGGATGGCGACAGACAAATGAAGGGTGAAACAGCTAGATGATTATACGAATGACAGATGCTAGTGTTAAACAAACACTCGCGCATCTCTTGACGTCATAACAACTGAGCAGCCGTTTTCGCGTCAGCGGTGACGGAGAAGTGTTGATGTCTGACCGGGATAAGCTGGGGTGAGGAGGAGGAGGAGGAGGAGGAGTTGGGGATGGGAGCAATGATGACGAACGCAAGGATTATTCACAATGACTGGTAGGTTCACCCTCCTTCGAGGTGATGAAACGTAATCGTAAACTAATATAGTTACACGATACTAGGCAATCTATGATATGACTCTGAGAGGAATGTTGCACGGCTGGCCTCGAGCGAAGACCTGATCTTGTCGATTGTGAGCGATGCTTTAACAGGGTACGTGGAAGCTGTACCACACCACGCCCAACAATCAGTAGCTTCTCTGCTGCTGGAGTGGTTAGCAAGATTTAGTTATGCTGGAACTTTTAAATTCTCCCGGTCAGAAAGCTTACCCTTAAATAATAAGGGGACATTACGAAATTCATTTAAACTGTAGTAGCAGCGAGTCCACTACTTGACTGACTGGGTCCTCGGTGAAATACATAAATTAGCTTCAAGACAACCCGAGAAGTACGAAAAGAAAGCAGTACTTTGCGTTCCTATTGATCAAGAATAATCAGGCTTAGCATACGTAAAAAAATCCAATCTAAATAAAGGCACACAGCGTCTGGAAAGGACTCTAGACACTGGAAAGCAACGCGAGGTCCAGTCAAATCATGAGATACTGACGACGGAGGCGGAAAGTAGCGTCACGGTTGACGGCGTGATGTTATGGTTTCTTTTCCACAACAGTGAGTTTGTGAGTTCGATGTAATCACAGACGAGGTACTCAGAGGGCGTGCAACACCAATTCCTGGGGATGGTGCGGCGGCGCCCCCTCACCTCTACACGACTTTACACCGATGCGAAAGCTGAATCTTGAAACTGAGCAAACTTGGAGAAGAACTCATCCCACTTTTTTCTTTTTTTCTTTTTTGTGACACAGGGGAAAGCACCGACTATTCGACACTCGCGATTGGCACATTAAAATTCGACACTTAGAGTGCTAGTCCATGGAACGAACAAAAAGGTAAATAGTTTATTGTGCTTAGAACACTTCCAGTGAGCACATTTGGACAATGCCATAGACTACATCAAGTCACGCAACCACTTCTGATATCACAATTTTGCATCGGGATTTCCTTAGTACCCTAGATCATAAAAGTTCAAATGAAGCTATCTGATTCACACAGGTCAGATCAAGACCATTGGTGTCCTTGCAAACCAAAATACACTACCCTGTATTTTTATATTTTCTTATCAAACATCCCTGGGTTTCACTGTGTGACCCTATTCAAGGCACTGGTTTGGGATATTAATGGGGGTCGTATTACTATAATCGCTGACCTGACTCTGACCCCGGGGGGACTACAATAGTAGTAATAGTAGTGGTAGTGGCAGTAGTGGTGTTCGAAGAGCGCAAGTAGATGTGGTAGCGTCAGGAGCTGCAGTGGATAAGGAGCATATGGCTGTTGAGCGCGGCCTGGGGCGCGGAGAAGCTGATTGGTTCTTGGTAACACAATTGGTAACTTGCGTAGTGATGAAGTTGTAGCTCATGGAGCAGACACTCGGGAAGGCCATCGTCTTACCTTTCCAAACTGCCGCTACTTCCTCCTTTGCAGTCATATATATATATATATATATATATATACTTTTTTAAGCGCATGAACAACCGGTTGTGTTTGAGCATATATAAAGTATGTGCGCCCTCGTGTATATATTTGTGTGTGTGTATGTGTTTGTATATACATACATGCATATATTCTTGCATACATCTTTGACACTGAAATATATCTTTTATACTGCACTTAGCTGGTCAATGTCCATCACCAAATGAACCAAGAATGAAAAATGTCGAAACTAACGTAGCGTCTGCGCTGTCGGTTTGATATCGACTTTTTTCTTACAAAAAGTTCCCTCGATGATCTCATCCACAGACACACAGACACACACACACACACACACGTCATCTATTGCAACGGTTGAGTAGTATGTAAAACAATTCGTCATTAATATAACAATAAATAGCCTCGCTTGATAGAGGACTATTCCTTCTCTCATCCATCTCTTGTGCCGGATTAGGAACTTGACACAAAAAGTTATCGCTACTTGGGTCTTCGTAGAAACCGTAGGACCATGTACGCTAGGATCCGGGCGGCCACCATGTACACTAATAGGATGCAGACATTCACCCAGAAGGAGAAGGTATGTCCTCTCTCCCCGAGAATGTCCTGTACCTCGACGAACTCGGCCTTGTCCCCTCTGGTGCAACTCTGGAACCGGGAGTTTTCCGTGGCACACCTGTGAAAGGTAAGTCGTCAGCGGGATTGTGATAAAAAAGAAAGTTGTTTTAAAACATTAACTATCCGCTGTGGAGGACTTTGGGTACATTGTGAATAATATTTCAATCTCTCATAAAATGACAACAAATCTTGTCTTATTTGGGTTTCTGATTCTTGGGATGGAATCCTGATAGAATAATGTAAAAACAGATAGTGAGAGGACACGTCCATACATGCTATCAAATGTATGCTGGCAACATTTTCTTACACAAACAAGCTATGAACTTGATTAGGACCAATTCTGTGGGGTACCCTGGCTGCATTTATCGTTGGCATGCATGTACTCATTGCTTCATCCCTATTACCAACATAATAATACATGTCCAATTACTATTGCCAACATTCAATCATGTTGCAAGCAAATCTGACTCCATGTGTGGATGTTTCCTCACAGGGCGTTCGGGGGAAAGGTTGAACACTCACCGCACTCTGGGTCCTTGCTCAAATTCAATTATGTTCATGTTTTGGAAGGCAAAATGGACCATGGAGAGGTACTTGGCCCACGTCAGCCAGGGTGGAATGCGGGTGGCAAGGAAACCACCGAAGAGTTGTGTGAAGAGCGTGAATATGGCTGCCACAGATATCCCGACCTGGAGGTCCATGCACGCCGCGCCCACCAGCAAGCCCACGCTCTGAAACGGGAGGTCAGTCGGTGAGAGAAAGAGGCTTCACACAGTCATCATGGAGAGCCTAAAGGTCAGCCAGCACTAAGACCTTTGCAGTCACGTGCTAATATCGAATGCTTTTGGAAGGCACAAATTATTTTTCATTCCGTCGCCAAACACCACTAGTGTGTAAAGTATAATTATGACAGGTTACACAATACTAGTTCCTTTTTCTCTGCAATTGATTGATCTACCTATTTTCGCAGCAAAATCATTTCATTATAAAATATCCAACGCTTGAAATCCATGAAATCCATTTTTTTCTTCAGCTATCATATTTACCCAACTTCTTTACAAATCAACTCAGGATAAAGACAATGATGTCTCAAGTTTTAATAACTAGAAGCTCCACAGCTCTCAGCAATGGTCCCCGGGCTCTCTTAGATGTCTTTGGGGAAAAACTTTGGACTGATATCTGTTACTGTGTATTAATATGGATCAGTTTCTATATGACCAGCAGATTGAAGGAACAGGAGAGCGTGCGTCAGTTGTTAGATTTCCTTATGTGGAAAAGTGCAAGATGGGTGGGGGGGACACTCAAGCTGACGTAGAAAGAATATCGGGCTCGGTTTGGTGATTTTGGATGGCGGTGAGGGTGATTTCGGCGAATGGGTCAAGTAGGAGGAGGAAGAAGGGGAGGAGGAGAGGAAAAGAAGAGAAATAAGAACAGAAATAGATAAAGATGAGGTTAAGGATAACAAATATGACGAAGAAGAGTGAGGACAGGGAAAATATCAAATGTAATCTGAGGCATAGAAACAAGAAGAAGAAGAAGAAGAAAAAAGAAGAAAAGAAGAAAAAGAAGAAGAGGAAAAAGAAAAAGAAAAGAAGAAGAAAAAGAAGAAGAAGAAAAAGAAGAAAAAGAAGAAGAAGAAGAAGAAGAAAAAGAAGAAGAAGAAGAAGAAAAAGAAAAAGAAGAAGAAAAAGAAGAAGAAGAAGAAGAAGAAGAAAAAGAAGAAGAAGAAGAAGAAGAAGAAGAAGGAAAAGAAGAAGGAAAAGAAGAAGAAGAAGAAGAAGGAAAAGAAGAAGGAAAAGAAGAAGGAAAAGAAGAAGGAAAAGAAGAAGGAAAAGAAGAAGGAAAAGAAGAAGGAAAAGAAGAAGGAAAAGAAGAAGGAAAAGAAGAAGGAAAAGAAGAAGGAAAAGAAGAAGGAAAAGAAGAAGGAAAAGAAGAAGGAAAAGAAGAAGGAAAAGAAGAAGGAAAAGAAGAAGGAAAAGAAGAAGAAGAGCAACATCTCACTGCAGATATTATGAACTTACCTGAGCTACGATGGTGTTGAGGAGGAGCATGAGGAGGAGAAGGACGGCCGTCATGGCTGAGTGGCAGCCCATCATAGGGTACGAGATTACAAAGTAGATTGTGGGCATGGTGATGGTGAGGGGCAACTCGCCGATCATTTTGGCCGTGTAGTACGCACTGGTGCGGTAAGACCCGCTGGCCCGCTCCTTCTGGATGACCTCACGTTCGCTTGGGACTGCGGGAAAACAAGAAGAGTGGGGGGTCGCATCAAACCAGATCAGAGGGGGCGGTCATTGTCTACATGTATTTCCTATTCTTATCTACAACTAAAAGCGCTAGAGTTTCATTACAAGGAAAATCACAATTTTCCTTTTAATGTTCTTCATAAATCTATCTGTAAGGCATGTGCACCTGGAATTCTATTAGTAGTGAAAAAATATTATGAACATACGTAATCATGTTTATCAAAGCTGACCAAATCCCTTAGACCTATTTAATTCTTGGGGTCTATCTTCCTATGGGAAAAAAAAACTTGCTAATATGAACTCTACAATCTACATGTACATGCACACATACATACATATATATACATACATATATATATATATATATATATATATATATATATATATATATATATATATATATATATATATATATGTCAGGTAAGAATCATAGTAGAGAGTCGAGTCGATGGCGGCGATGTGTTTAAAGAATTCACGATAGCTAACACAGTGTTTAAGAAAAAAGTCAAGCATAAGTACACATGGGAGAGGGTGGTGGATGGATGGGTGGTTGATAAGGCGCTGATGGAATATGTAATGGTACCTAGGAGAAGAGTAGGAAGAGTTGTGAATATTCACGTTCTTAGGGGAAAGAGTGAGGGAATAACAGTTAACTTTTTGGTGGAAGGTACGTTGAGAGTGGAGGATAGATGGAGAAAGAGGAAAAGGGCAGAAGGTAGGGAGGTGCTTAGGGTAAACTGTTTAAATGAGAAGAAGGAAAAGGAACAGGAGTACAAGGAGAAGCTGAGAGAGGTGTGGGAGGTGGTGAAGGACAGAGTGGAAGTAGGTGTGGAAGAGGAATGGGAATGATTCATGGAGGGAGTGACAAGGCGTGCAAAGATGGTATGTGGAACAAGGAGGATGGGAAGGAATAGAAGGAAGGGTAGTGTTAGTGGAATGAGGAAGTGAAGAAGGTTGTAGAAGAGAAGAAGCGAGCATTCGGGGATTGGTTGCAAAGTAGGACAAAAGAAACATGTGAGATGTACAAAGAAAAAAGAAGAGAAGCAAAACATAAGATAAAGGAGGCAAAAAGGAGAGCAGACGTAAAAGGTGGGAAGGGACACGACGAAAAAAAAAGGGAAAGTAACAAAACGATTTAGAAAACTTAGTCAAGAACTTACACGTGGTGAGAGCGCCGAAGAGGTGGAACAGCATCCAATACGTAGTAGAGAAGAACATCCATCCTTGTATATCCTGAAGGCGTTCTTCGGTCCGGGGTGCCTGGAACCACAGGAGGCCAGCCATCACACTGAGGCTCACCGTCTGCACCCAGTTCAGTCGAGACCACATGGTATGCTTCGCCACCATGAAGTTCCTCTCCGTCAAGACCTGTTGGCGAAGTCATCGATCTCAGTTTCGGTCTTTGTGTGACATAGAATGAAATATCTTGATGGCCATGTTGTCCCAATTCTGGTCTTCAGAGGCAGCAAAAGGGTGGCAAAGAATAGAGGAACTTCACTCAAACTTACTCGTAGCTGTGTACAAAATGATGTGGGCCAACGGGAGTCGGCAATGTCTTCGTCGGCGTTTGTTATGGAAGATAAATGGCTTTCTGTGTCCTCAGACCACGACGACCTACCGCTGTCCTCGTCCTCGCCTAAGGTAAACAGAATACGCGTGATATTATATTCAGAGTCAGGATTTAACTTGAGTTTTGCATATTTACCTCGCCCCCAATCTCTATAGCCAAGGCTTATCCTGCTAAGAGAGGAAATCCCATCGCTTTTCCAAAAACAATGCAACGACAAAATTTGAACTTGGGTTTATATGAATAGAATATTATTTTTCTTCATATCACTTACAAAAACAAAGAGCTATATGTATTTTTATCCTTTGTGAGAAATAACATGGTTTTTATCGACACCTCCCCCAATCTACGTTTTCAGTCTTGGGAAGAACGCCACCAGGTTTCACCACTTTCTCCCTAAGATCACTCCCACCGAATAGTCGAGAATGTTGTCGAGTTGGTCTCATTTATGAAACATATGAATACACATTAGTGGTGAATCTGGTCCCGATTTAACAACGTCAAAAAATCACCAGAACTTTTATTCTAATAGACAATATGGCGTTGCTATTGAGAATGGGTTCATGGAGTCCGGAGGGAGGTTTGGGTTAGTTAATAGAGTGCGGGCACATGACATTGCTATACTGCAAGACTCCTGGGGCGTCACGTCAGAATAAATTGGTTCAAGGCGATTACAATATAAAAAGATTCATCTCTTGAAGGAAAGTGTAGCGAGAGGGTATGCATATAATGTTGATTCTCCTAAAATGAGACGTAATGGAACTGTTATTTGAAGAGAAGGGTGAGAAAGAAGTAGGTTATTGCCGGGAGTTGAGTAGGTAGGGCACTCAGGGGGAGGGGGGCCACTGGCCGCAAGAAAGCTACGGGCGAGAACGGTACGGAGGGCAGGGAAAAGCTATGGGGGTGATGCGTCATTCAAAGACGATTACGAAGAATAAGGCAGAGGCGTGGATCGGCGAGAATTGCAAATAATTCGGCGGTAGAGACTGCGGCCCAGGGAGGGAGGGATCGAGACTGTGGCAGATATTGTTGCATAATTCACTATACAGTTTGAAGGGAACCATCTGTGCAGATATTGATGGCAGTGGGTGGGCAAGGGTAGGAGATTCTTCTCCGATGATAACAATAACAAAAATGACAATAATAATATTAATAATCGTAATGATAATGGCAGTCAATCAGTATATCAAAAGTTCTTCCTCCCTTATATGGGAGATGGCCGAACTAAAGTGCACATCCACGAAATACCCATTAAAACACATTTAACAATCCTCACTTCTCAGCACCTAATGATAACGATAATGATAATAATATCAACAATAAAAAACAATAACAACAACAATATTGATAATGATTATAATAATAATGATAATGAAATAATAGAAATAAGAATATTACCATTATTATCATTATAATAATGAAGATAATTCTAATAATAATAATAATGATGATAACAGCAAAAACAATAACAAAAATGACAGGAATAACAATTACTATAATTATATCAACATTACTATAATTGACAATTATCACACACAGTAAATGCTAAACAGCAGCAAACTATACCCAAGCCTACTTGAATAAAGTAGAACAATAGTTCAACAATAACAGGATGGAAGCCTTACTCCAGAAATCAATACTGACGTTCCTCTCACCAGACAATAGTGAATAATGATTAAAAAAAAATGTATATATTGTGAAACTAATTGGCCAAATCCTTCCACTGGAAAAACCTTAAAATTCTAGGCCTCACATTTGATACTCGTATGACTTTCAGTCCATATATAAAGAACCAGACAGTAAGAATCAACAAGAAAACTAGCCTACTTAAAGCCATTGCAAACACTGACTTATGGACAACAGAAAGAAACTCTAATACCATCTTTAAGCAATTCATAAGACCCACCCTCGATTACATCTCCGCACCATTCTTCCAAACCATCAATGAGACGAATATATATATATATATAATATATATATATATATATATAAATATATATATGATTTGAAGAATGGAACATAGAGTAATAACAAGATGCACCAAAACCGCTCCAACAATCTGCATACGAGAAACCAAAAGACTTCCCACAGAACACCACATGAAAATGACAGGAACATAATTCTACACCAGCACCCGTAACACTACACAACCATCACATTAGATCTCACAAGCACCATCAACAGAATAAAAAACAAAACAGCAGCATACTACTCAAACGTCTATAACAACCTACTACCTGTGCCACACAAAACATCCATACAAAAACACAAACACACTCGGCTCACTAAACAAGCCCTTCAATGCAGACCTCCTAACTCAATACTTCACCAACCCCGAGACATAAGACAATGAATAAATAGATAAATAAAAGAAAAAAATCCTGCATCTAATCAGATCCATCGCTGAAGCAGTGCCAACACAGAACAGGCCTGGTCACATATGCAACCATCACACAGTAGACACAGAAGACCTCATACTGCAATGCTCTACTCTAACAATTCCTAGACAACAACATATCTTTTTTGAGTGACTTGTGGCAAGTGATGGATCCTTATCACCATTACCATCGTTGCCATTATTAGCACTACCATTATCATGATCATGTTGGTTCCGGAGAGAGCATTTACCAGTTTTGCTAAAGCCACGTGTGGAGAGCTTCTGTTGCGTCGTCTGCGTTCTGGAGTCGTCGCATCGCTGCTGTTGTTGCTGCTGCTGCTGCTGCTGCTGCTGCTGCAGCTGCTGCTGCTGCTGCTCTGCGTGGAGGTTGGCTTGGCACACGGCACAGTCGAGGTCCCAGTCACACTGACCACACGAACCTGAGGGCAGATGCAACACAGCGGTTATGCCAAGTCTCAAAACTCTATACAGTGGCCTAATGAAGGCATTGTATTCAACTTTCTATAGAAACTCGCGTGGAAACTTATGTCCACCGTTTTCTCTAGCACATTAGCCTCTTTGGAAACTGGGAAAAATCTGATCAACTAATGTAAATGTACTGCAAGGCACTAAGAAAAAAATGATGCGAATTCTAATCGACCAGAAGTATTTCTACAGCTTCTAATAACTGATTTCCAATACGCACATCGGTCTCGCCAACCTACATAAAATATCGGAGGTAGATATCACAGAATGTACAAATATAACTGTCACACACAATTCATCCCCGGCTAACTAGCCTAAGTTTATTTTCAAGTGATGTTTATGTTCCGCCATCGTCACAAATAAGCTGGCGATCACTGGCAACACTAGGACTAGCGATGGCGCCTTCACCTTCAAGTTTTGATCCCAACTGCATGTAAATAACATTATCTAGCCATCAATTATGACTGCAGTAGCTCTGCTTACATTTTTCCTATTAAATATTTTTTATCTGAACTACTGAAATCCACGCACTTTACTACTATGGACTATCTTTGAACTCGTATGGATCATTTGTACGAATCTCATACCCATGAAGACCGTTGGCCGAGCTGTTCCACGACACACTTCCGCATCATTCCATTCCTCTCCCTCCCTCCCTCCCTCCCACTTTACAAAATCATGGAACACAGTCTTTCTCAACCCTTTTTTCCCTTTGTGGAAGCTTTCAAATAATGTTCATATCTCATGCAATTGCAACATAAAAATAATTACAAACATTTATTAATCTCTTCATAAAATTCAACTTCACATGGTAAACGACACATTTTTTCTGACAACTGATATAATAAAAAAGAATTTATGTTTTCAATACAGTATGTGTATTTACATATCACGTATATGAAAAAACGAATTTTCCTAGAATTAGCAATTTATCACATTACCTACAGAAGAAAGAACAAATGAGAGATTGAGTGGCGGGAGTAAAACGAAGATGATCTAGGTAAGATAACTCTCTGAAAGAAGACCAAATTGGTCGAAACGTTAGAGTAAATAAATTCCTAGATCATCTTCGTTTGACTCCTACCAACCAATCTCTCATTTATCACATTATCCTTCACGAAACCCCTAATGGCCTCATCTCTTGCGGAACCCTGCCCAGGGCTCTCTGGGGAACCCCGGTTGTGAAACGCTGAACTAAACTACTTACTCCTCTCGCATTCCAGCAGCCACGGCCTAGCCCGTTGCCACGTCGTCCCAAGGTTCTGCCTATACCATCAATACTTTCACCCCCAAATGACAACCAACCTGACCCTCAATCTCCGTCGCGTCTCTTCACTCACCTGAACTCGTGATGACGTCCAAGTATTTCGAACCCAGTGAGTTGGTGGAGTTGTGGAGGGTGGAGGAGTGGAGGGAGGTGCTGTGGTGGAGAAGTCGCATGGCGGCCTGAATGAGACGGGACTGGTCCTCGACGGAGCCCTTCGTCTTCTCCACTGCCCAGAAAGAAATATCCCACGTTTTCATTCTGCAACTCTCAATTTTTCCTTCGTGTTCTCCTAACTTTTATCTTCATTTTATGTCTTTCTACTGTTTCAATTTGATCTACCTGTTTAGTGATTCATTAACTTTTCATTTGACTACGGATTCTTACGAATTAAGAGCTGAAGGCCAGGCCAGAGAACTGCTTCCATGCACTAAATATTATATTTGTATGGTTGTGGTCATATAGAACATATACACAACATCATCTCATTCTGTGTGTGTGTGTGTGTGTGTATGTGTGTGTGTGTGTGTGTGTGTGTGTGTGTGTGTGTGTGTGTGTGTGTGTGTGTGTGTGTGTGTGTGTGTGTGTGTGTGTGTGCACGCGCATGTTTAATATGGAAAGTTAATCGCCCATCGGCTGACTACTCACGTATGAAGTCTGCCGGGTTGTAGTGTGACGTCATGGGCATGCCGACCGAGGCGAAGTAGTGGACGACGCCCCTCGTTTCGCCGGAGTAGGCCGTCTGCGGCAGGTGGAAGAGGCACATGGCGAGTGTGAGAGGAGATCGAAATGGGGGGACCTTTCGTCCAACGGTTAACCTAACTTTTGACTAAACGGACCTATTTGTCCTCTAAAAGAACTTTATTGTGGCGTCAAATGCCAAATGGTTAAGACTGGATGAGAGGCACCTTTGGGCAGTGAAGTGCAAAAAAATTGTGAAAAGAATATATAGATAGAAATAACTTTGAAACATATACACAAAATAAATTTATTAATAGAACAGACGACAGGAAATTACACCCTCCTATTCAAATGTTTGTGCAACTGATCACTTTCAACAGTGAAATCAGTAAACTGTTTGACGCGAAACGATTCCATTCATTGGAGAGTCAAGGTAGCGTCTAGCTCTCGGCAGACATTGCACACTTTCATTGA
>NC_134792.1:51780053-51802553 GCF_046742065.1 Oratosquilla oratoria | reverse complement strand
ATATATATATATATATATATATATATATATATATACATATACATATGTATATATATATATAAATATATATATATATATATATATATATATATTTTTTCTTTTTTTTCACACACGCGCGCGCGCGCAAACACACATTCTCGGACAGCCTGGGGAAACGGCAGTAGTTGGAGATGGAGCCTCGGCTCCGCCCCCAGGTCTTACTGCACCAAACGGTGAAAGTACGAAACCCAGCCCAGTCCAGCACGCAACAACAGCACCTAAAATCTACTATCAAACTATTAAGTGAAATGTTGGCGCACGTAATACGTCCCAGTAGCAAATGTGTCTTCTCACTCTCCTGCATGCATAATGTGAAATCAACCCAAGTAACTGATACGATCCTTTTGGAAATAAAACAATGTATAGGAACTGGCTGTATATTGAGAGAAACAAGTGCCTTGGGGGATTAAAAGGTGTCATGAGAAATAGGCATTTGGGAATGGATGTAAGGGGGGTATTATATGAAAGGGATATTATATGAAAGGGTTATCATTGTGCCGACAACACTGTATGGGGCAGAGACATGGAATTTAAGAGAGGAAAAGGGGAAAACTTTGAATGTGTTTGATATGAAATATCTGAGAGGTGTGGTACGGGTTACAAGGTTGGATAGAGTGAAAAACGAGGAAGCGAGAAGGAGAGCAGGGGAGGAAAAAAAAAGTTGTGAGATAGGGTTGATAAAAACAGTATTGGGATGGTTTGGGCACATAGAAAGAATGAGGTGGAGTGAACATGAGGGGGCGATCGAGGATGAGATGGATGGATGGGGTGAAAGGGGCGTTGAGCAGGAGGGGGATGTCTGTTCAGCAGGGAAGGGAGAAGGCGGAAGATAGGGGTGAATAAAGAATAGCTGTGTATAAATGATACTGTGATGAGAGGAAGGCAATGGGTGGGGGATAAGGGGGACAAGGAGTGGTTATGTGTGAATGATATTTTGACGCACTCCGAGGCGATTTCTTCCGGTCTGCTCGTTTTCTGCATGAGGGGGCGGAGATGGGGGAGGGGTCGCCGATTAAGTAAAGCGGCCTTGCTGGGGATGTGCTATGTCTTGCTGCATTGCTTCTGACCCAGGGCAGTGGGCGGGACCCAGGGATGACCGTCATCCATGAGGAGCTAAGATGAGAGAGAGGGGGGGTGGAAGGGTGGTGGATGGGGGTGGAATGGATGGAGATGAAATGGGTGGGAGTGAGTATATGCCATTTGACTCTGGCTACCTCCCTGGTAAGGGGGAAAAAGTCCTTGGTGTATAGATAGACAAGAACTGACTGTTTCAACCTTATGTTTTTTTTTCAACAAGCCTTTATTTTTTTCTATTTTTTTTTAACCAATTATCCCAATTCTTTCTCCAGTATGACATAAACTCCTATTACTCAACAGGTATTCATAGGAAATTTAAAGTAGAACCAGATGGACAGTCAGAACATGACTAGTATTTAAAGAATTTCGATTCACCCAAAAACTCACATCACAAAGTTTGAAATATTGATGTGGTAATGAGAACTGTTGTTCGAATATTTCCATAGACTGCCACGTTAAATATGTTCATGCCATTTTTGTAAAGTTTAATTCTATTTATCACATGCGAATATAGTCCACATTCGGTATTCATGTTAATGATTGATCAGAAAAGGCTGCTCTGAAGCTGTGGGAAAAGGGCCTCACTGCGTGTTGTCTCCTGGAGACAGCAGCTTCTTCACACACTGAAAGTTAGCAGCTGGGTGGGTGGATTTAGTAGCGACCGATTACTGACAGATAAGAATGTCAATGCCCGGATGTCTTTATGTACTGATAAGATGCTGTTAGATAATCTCTTTTCCATTTCTATGGTAAAATCTCCTCAGGAGTCTGATTAAATAGACCGATTCTCCATAAAAAAAAGCAAAGCAAAGCAAAATCCAGTATGGGATATTGGCTACATAACTTTTATAAAGTCAGTATTTCGGAACTTTATTGACAACTAGACCAGAGCCACTAAGCATTCTTTTATGATTGAAAACTAGTGCCCATTAGAACAAAGGAAAATAAACAAATAAATGAATAATAATAACAAAAACAATAATAATAACAATGATAATAGTTATGACAAACACACTAAATAAATATCACTTCTATCTTCTACTGTCACTTCTATTGCCTCTTTACCCACCCTATGACTTCCACCACCACACGCTTACCTATTTCTTCACTTACTAGTATAGCCACTCCTTCCCTCACTCCCGACACCCGACACCATCCCCACTACACTCCCAAACTCAAACTCGCCCCTCCCTTTCAACTTGGTTTCACTCAGTGGCAACACATCCATCTTCCTTGTCACATACTGTCTATCTCCTCCCTTTTACTCTCATCTGTACCACACCCACGCACATTAAAAGACCCAAATCTTAGGGTTCTGGTTGGAAAACTCCTCCCAAACCCTCTTATGCCATGACTTCTTGTAGGAATTTACCCTTTAGAGCTACAGAGAGCAGGAGACCTAGTCCCATCCTCCATCCCATTTTAGTTGCCTTTTACGACCAGAGCGGGAAACTCTGTGGCAGTATTCTTTCCTCCACTACCACAGGGGAAAACGAAAATGGAATCATATATTCAGAGAAGTGGTACAGGACAGTATTAAGAGTGGGGGGGGGCAGCATAACGGAGGGACAGGCGCAGTACAATAAAGTAGCATCACTTCTTTATGAGATGTTTCCTCTGAAACAGCCAAATTGGTGTGTGACTCTGGTCTGTAGGGGCGTTCCATATGGACCCTAAAGTATCAGCTGCATGCTTCTGAGCAGATTTTGACTGCACAATAACATGCATCCTAGATTTCCTTCCTGGGAATCCCCAAGAATCCCCGGGAATGCCTGGGACTACATGGGCGCACAACACGAGGCGCTACGTGGTTCGACTCGAAATCAATAAAAGTTTGAATCCAATTGTGGAATCCTTTCCAGTCAGCAAGAACTAAAGAACCATTTCTGACGTGCCCTAGTTCTAGATTCTAGAAAATAAACAAAGTTGAGAGAGATGATGAGAAAGTGTGTGTGTGTGTGTGTGTGTGTGTGTGTGTGTGTGTGTGTGTGTGTGTGCGTGCGTGTGATAGAGACAGATAGATAGAGAGAGAGAGAGAGAGAGTCTCCAATACCAACCATTATAGTTTGCCTAAGGGTGAGTTCCGGAAAGAATATGTCCTGCTGGAGGACGTAGCAAATCTTCCGCCGAAGCCTCTTAGTGAGAATTTGTCCTCCGACGTGGATGGACCCGCTGGTGGGCTTTTGTCGACCGCTCAGGACGTTCAGCAGCGTCGTCTTGCCCGAACCTGAAAGGGAGAGTGAAATGCCGTTAGGGAAAGGAAACGACGTTCCCCCTTCATTCCGGTGACGCGTGACCCCACCTGACCTCGCGAGGGCTCCGGCCTGGACGAGACCTGGGTCGACTTCGGATGACCCAGTTATGGCCGAGGCATCCTAATTTGAGAATAAGTGACTTAAGTAAGCGAGGAATTTCAGTTTCCCCTACAGGTGCGTAAATTCCTCAAATAGCTTAAATGATGAAATATCACAAGGTGGAGGAATACCCGGAATTTAGAAACGAGTTATGACGACTGGGAAGTAAAAGACGTCCCAGGATTGTGGTTCCCTCCTTAGATACTACAGCAAGTTAAATACGCTCAGGTAAATACACACACAAACAAGAACACACACATACACACGTATGAAGTTGATAAGAGTATTCAAAGGTAGAGGAAACATTGATGAGACAGAGAACCTAAGAAATAAAACAATCAAAAATAGACAATGAGGAAGGCATTGGTGAGGAAATGGAAAACGTTATTAGATCAACGAAAGTAGAATTCAAATCATATGGCCCGGTGAATAGATTAATAGGACATGGAAACTAGCGAGTGTAGACAAATTCAAGAATGTCTTGATAAGAAAGCGTGCAGCAGAGGAGGAAAAAGGAAAAAAGAGGATTGGAAGGAGACAAGAAAGAAAAAGAAAAAAACAATTCGGAACAAAGAGATGAGAGTTTTACTGGAGGGTGTCAGATTAGAAATTGAGTAAGTGGTTCCTGGAAAACGAAAATATGGAAGAGAAATCGAGGAAAGGTTGTAAAAGAACTTGATATAACTTATATATAGACGGATTGATATCAGGAAAAGATATCAATAGCTACCTAAAGACAAAGGTCCAAATATAGTGTGCTTTGATGAAACGAAGTTCAATGGAAACATTGATGTTCTGGTGTGTGAGGGAGAGTATATATAAAGGAAGGACAGAAGAGGAAAATAGGAGGTGACGTGTTGACACCGGTGAAAAGAAGCAGGAAGTTGGACGAGCTGGAAATGAGAGACTGATAAAGATGAAAAAAATGAACAAAGTGAGCTTAGAAGAAAAAAGAAAAATAATGTAGACTTTTAAAATGTCACATTACAATTATCCAGGTTAGAGATCCGTGATTATTTAAGAGCAATAACGGAAGACAATATGTATTCTTGAAACGAAGATAAAATCATGAACAGATCCCCTCAAGTCCGCAGTCCTTCTCTCCGCTCAATAAAAGCGTTTGGCATTACCCAGATGAAAACTCTAAATGGTCTTCTCGTGTTGAGCAGCAAGAAGTGGAGGAAAAGAAGGAAAAGGAGGAGGAAAATGAAGGGGAGCAGGATGATGAGGAAAGGAAGAAGAGAGGAAGAGGAGGAGGAGTAGGACGTCAGGAGAAGGAGGAGGAGAAGGAAGAGGAGGATTAGGAGGAAGAGAGGGAGGGAAGTGTAAGAAGAGGTGAAGGGGGGGTGAAGGTAGTGTTTGTGTGAAAAGAAATCCCAGTGCAGCATCGTCGTTCCATTCTTGTAAATGGACCTTCTCACAAGGACCTGTGCTGCTTCCACACACACCTGAGGGTCCCATGACGGCCATGAGCTCTCCGGGTCGACACGTTCCCGACACGTTGGCGAGAATGGGCGTCTTGTCCACCACGACGCCCAAGTCGTTGAAGGTCAAGTCCAAAGGGCGTTGGCGACCCCAACTCACTCCTCGTGCTCTGTAAAGAAGGAAATAATCAGGGGTTTTATAACTTTGTACCTGTAAGATAAACGGCAGGGGAAAAGGATGACTAGAATATAGACGACGTAAATTTATGCTCGAATTAGGCAAAACAAAGCTATAAATTAGTGGCGACTAATAGCACTAGTGTTATTTGCAGTGCACTTATGCTGTTCAAGAGTGCCATCAAATTTATGGTGTAGTGGCGAACTGTGGAACCGCTGGCATTTATTACAGTGTTTGGTACTATTACCATATTTTCAGATTTATTTTTCTTCAAATGTACCATCAAAAGTAATGAACATGTCACTGCCAATGTAAAGTCGAACAATATGTATTTATGCCATGCACACAAACGGACACACCCTCTCATATATATATATATATATATATCTGTATATATACACACACACACACACACACATATATATATATATATATATATATATATATATATATATATACGTGTGTGTGTGTTTCTGTGTGTGTGTGTATACATGGCGTAAATTCCATGTTGTATGTTGAAAACGCAGAAGACTTTTCTTTCCAACATCCCCGTGGGAAAAAAAAAGTAAAAAGAACACCAAGATAGGGACACATCACTATCCCATCCTTCTGGCAAAATAATCTTCTACTGGTAAGATTCTTCATACACATTTTCAATAATGGTAAGGTCTTCAGGGCCATCATAGGGACTTTTGATTGTATAGGGTAAATCTCCTCTCGAAGTAGTCTTACTTAAAGAAAGCGACTCGAACAATGATTTTGCAATTACAAGAGTTTATGGTCACCCCTTCTCCTTCCGGAGCAAGAAACTACCGGTAGAGCGTACTGATGACGTCACTACCTCAGGTTTCCAGACGCCCTTGGCTGGTCCAGGCAAACCCCGGAAGTGATGGACCTGATTGGCCAATACATTCTCGGAACTGACTGATCTCATACTCCCAAGAACTACCCGACTTAACACAACTGATGCGTCGACACATCATTTTCTCGTGAACCTACTGGCTGTTTCATATCTGTTCTTAACCTTCTTACAAAGCATGGGGCATGGAGACAAGCAAAGTACATTCCAGGATTTAATAACGGGAAGTTTCGTGATTTCCAGTTACATTTTGAACTGAATACAAAAACTTTGATACAGGATTATAAACACATGGAAAGGAACAACTCTAGATGCACGCGTGACGCTACGTGAGGAGTCTTAACGGGGGAGAGAATCAAGGCCTCTACCGGAGGGGAGAGTCAGGAGATCACCAGTCTGGATGTCAATGGTGGGTGGCAAATCTTTTATATGTAGAGATTCTAATAGGGAAAGACGATTAGGCTGGTATTGTCCGTCGTCTTTCCCTATTAGAATATATATATATATATATATATATATATATATATATATATATATATATATATATATAATTTGTGTATGTGTCTGTGTGCGTATGGGGTTCCACATGCAAAACTGTTTTGTGGTTGTAAAAGTTTGCGAACCAGTGGTGTAGTATCATCATTACCACTTAGTTCGCATTCCGATCTCGAATTCCCCAGCAACGACTGGGCAGGTACGAGATGTCGTGTTCACTCGTCATAACGCCCTCTCTCCCTCGTCGCTTTGTCTTACAGTTCTGGTTCTCGCGTCTGTTCCCAAGTTTACCTCGGGCACGCGCATCCGTGCCCGGCGCTGATGACTGACGCTAGGAGTTGGCAAAAAGAAAGCACACCGTTTTCAAACGTTACCGAAAGAGGGGGACGTACCACGTTCGTGAAAACGATATTTAAATCCGGACGGACGGACGTGCTCACAGGAGGCTTGTCTAGACGGGGGTTCAATGAGGATCTCTGGCCTTCTGCTGCCGTCTCGCCTCCCGCCGCCGCCGCCGCCGCCGCCGCCTGGGAGGGGCTTTGTTGCTGCCTGGCAACGGTATTGGTCATCACGGGAGCGCCTTGGGCGTAGAAGGCGTGCACGCACGAACGCACGTTGTGGTCGGGCCGCGGGAACACAGGCGTGCACGCCTCGTGTGTACGTTTTTATTCTGTGTGTTTTGAAAGGCATACGTGTGCACATGTTTTGGTCGCTGCGTCTGTGCTTCGAACACACAAGCGACGTCGCTTACCTGTGCATCCGTGGGGCTGTGGGGGGGGGGGCACTGGAACACGCGCCTGTGTGTTGGGGTGAGGGATAATGAGGTATGGGACTACCAATCCCTATGCGATCGTTACTCTCTGCTTTCATATCTGAATGGGTCCTTCGTCATATGTATTTGTGCACACAAAGTATACGGATATGCCCTATGCGTAAAGACCGCGGCCTGTACTCACCAAAAGACCGAATCGAGACCACGAAGTCCACTGAGTACGACCGATCCCCTCATGCAAGTTCGAATACAGCAAGAGGTGATGTTAGTCGTTTTCGGTCCGTGTTTCACATTCCTGTGCACGCTTCAGCAGCTGGGATCTCCTTCAATTTTCTGTCACTGTTGCACGTGTGGTACCCTTGGGAGCGTTGGTCTGGCTTTACATCTTTCGGGAATCCTCCGAGCGCGCTTCCAGCCCTGCCGCGGAGACGCCCCCTCGGTTTCCAGAGAATAATTTGGCGTTAGCCAGTCCAGCACCTTAACCCGACAGCCGCGCCACACACGCCGGCGGGTTGAAGGAGTTCGTGGGGGAGAGGGTCTTTACACCTTCATCGCGGTGACGCTCCCATGCGCCAGTCCCTACGCACGCCATCTCTCCATGCAGATCGCGTGCAACCTCACACATGAAATAAATCGCCTGGTTAATAATATCACAAGCCCAGAATCACTAAACAACTTCCCTAGCTGGGCATGGCCAACACGTTTACTCGTTTTTGTGTCTCTTTGAGGTTCGTGTACATGTGAACACGTGTCCACTTTTAGGCTAACTTAAAATTGTTTGTGGAGGGGAGAAGAGTTTGCGTGTGCGTTTGTCACTCGGGTCTCCACTATTTCAGGAAGCCGAATCACTTGTCCATGCACCGATTGGGTAATCTACCGATGTTTTTGTTTCAAATCTGAGCAGATGGATTTGCATCACTAATAATTCTGATATGTCTTGAACGCCTACCACCTCAGCTGCTCCTTCATTCCACTTATCTGCTGTTCGGCTTGGGCAGCTTTTTACATTCTTGTTCCACCCTCCTTTATAAACATTTACATAGTCTTCCTTCTCTATGAATTTCTACTTGAACCTTTCTGGCAACATGATGGTATCACACTTTTTTTTTCTTTCCTCAACTGTTATCAGATCTATTTCATCTATCCCAGGGGTTGGTGACCTTTTTTTAAGCGCGCGTGACAAAATTGGCCTGTCTTCGAGGCAAAAAAATCACATGCCAATCGAAATTACTGGAAATATACTAAATATAGTATTAAATACATTTCATGTATTCCTTTGCATATATAAAAAAGAGAAAATGGTGAGATGAAATCAAAGAATACTATAAGTGCGATTTGTAAATTATGTCACACTGAATGAACGTAAATTTAGTATAGTAATTTTTACTTAAAAGGTCGTTTCTGCCTCTGTGCAATTCTAGTTGCCATACAAAGTCACACAACAAAGACTAAATTTTTATCACATGCAAAAAAGCAGATTTTTTGTCTCACAATTTTAACAGAAACTTACGTTTATGGCAAATATGTTGAAGAGCAGATTTCACCAGCTTTTGTTCAAATATTATTAAGTGCGGTCACTGTAAACGAGGTAATCACTTCGGATACCTAAAGCTTTTTGTGGCCTGACATTTGTATTCTGCTTGTGTTTACATTTTGAACCCTCATGTAGCTGAACGTGGACTTTGCTTACCAATGATTTCAGCTTTACGAAACATGAAAGAATATGTAGAATTGTGGTGAAGGTGGCGCCACGTCCAGGCAGCAGCCACCTGGCGGCCAATCATGCAACGACTAAACAGCACGCAAAAGCAGGGTTCCCATGATTTCTAATGAAAACTGTTGGCTACAAGGCTTCAAAGATACCGTATTTGTGATATTATATATATATATATATATATATATATATATATATATGTATATGCTAATAAGAATACGGGTACGTGTCACTTATGCAAAGTAGACCACTTGAAAAAAGAAACCGATGAAGCAGAGCGCTTTCGCATATTACATTAGGTTGATAAAATCACATTCTGCTGAGGTGAAATACAAACCTCCGAGAACAAGTTGTCGGTATATCTATTCAATTATTTTTTTTTTCGGCGAGCCTGCGTTCGTTTCGCGTGCCAGAGAAAAGTTGTTGGTTTGCCACATTTGCCAGTGGTTGCACCCCTCTTACAGTCTTTCATCGAATGTCAAGACCACTTTAGTTTTACCTATCTTTTAAGTGCAGTTTCCACGTCACCTCTTAACATTCCAAGGCTGGGATTTAAGTACTGAGGAATTAGTAATTTTCTATCATCATATCCAGGCCCATGTAACCGACTAAGAGTCTTGTGCTTTCCCACTCTGTATATGACAATAACACATTCACTCGAATCATGGGGTTCTGAACAAGATTATTAATCATTTATTTTATTCTATCTTTTCTTTGTAACATCATTATCTCCTTTTAGTTATTTCCCATATGCAAAGCACTGCACTTACCGAACTCCATTCAGCGTTTTTGGCTCCAGTCAGCTGCGAAAGATTGTCTAGATTTAGCAGATGGAACAAAACCCAGCAACTACGTAACCGCGTTGAAGGAGGGATTGACAAGAATAGAGGTGGACTGCCAGGAAAGTTCATTTGTGCACGGGCATGTGTGTCTGTCTGTCTGTCTGTGTGTGTGTGTGTGTGTGTGTGTGTGTGTGTGTGCGTGCATTTGTGTGTTTGCGCGCGCACGTGTGTGTGTGTTTGTGTGTGTATGTGTGTGTGTGTGTACGTGTATGTGTACGTGTGTGTGTGTGCGCATGCATTCGTGTATTTGTACGCGCACGTGCGTGTGTGTGTGTGCGTGTGTACGTGTGTGTGTACGTATGTGTGAGTACGTGTGTGTGTGCATCTGTATGTATGTGTACATATGTGTGTGTGTGTGTATGTGTGTGTATGTACGTGTGTGTGTGTGTATGTGTGTGTGTATGTGTGTGTGTACGTGTGTGTGTGTACGTACGTGTGTGTGTGCGCGTGTGTGCGTGTTTCTGTCTGTGCGATCAGACGCAACGCAATCCCGTAGACTGTCTTCTGGCCGGGTCATCGACCTTTGTGTGGAGGAGTACGCGCGCCACCGACTCGAGCCAGCTCTCCCTCCGCACCCGTCCACTCCACCCCACCGTCCTCTCTCTCCATCACCACCCCGTCCTGTTCACATCCTCCCACTCCCTCCACATTTTCACCTCCCCTTCTTCTTCGTCTTCCCCAGTTGCACAGTTCACAATGGTACCAGCTGATCTTTCCTGACGTCTCCTCCCCCCACACCACACCACCCGCCGCTCCTCCGACGATTTCCCAGTTCTTTCCACCTCCCTCCCTCATTCCGCTTTTGCCTCAAGATGTCTTCATGACTCGGCCGTTTCTTACGTAATAACAGAAATCTTTCCCAACGGGTCCAGTCCCCGACTTGGAACCCCTCTTGACGTGGGGGGCAGGCAGGCAGGCAGGCAGGCAGGCAGGGTTAGGTTAGGTTCGTGCGGTGGTTACTTGCGCGAATCTAGCCTAACCCGACTTTCTTCGACATCCTTTTACGAGCATCATGCTACGTGGGGCGTGTGGACAGTTGGTCACCCACATCGAAATATCGCGAGGAATCACGACGTCACTCAAGGTGCAAAGGGAACGTATCCTATACATCAGAGAAGGAACTCGTTCAGGAAAGATTCAGACCTCAGAGTCTTACCTTCACGCTTTCCAATTTCCATCAGGACGAAGTAGCCTCAAGGCTGTCGCAAACCGTTGATCCTCACAATCTCCGTATCGACTCTCTACCCGGTGCCAGGAGATTTTCTTCAGCTCAAGAATCCCACCCCCACCTCGTGACAGGTGGTCATGGACATGGTACTGCCTAGTGTAGGCCTTATGGCCTCTTGCAGTCTCCTTCATTCTTATGTTCCCGCAACGCTAAGGGGTAAACGATCAGCCGGTGCCAAACCCTTCACTGTTCGTGGTGACGTCTTTTATCGTCCTCTCCTTCGGACGGTGACAGATGATAGAAGGACTCGCGAAGAAAAGGGGAACACCGATCGATACATCGACTGGGACACGGCCCCTCCTTTCATTTCTTCCTGAGGCCTTTGAACTCCATGAAATCGTCTCTCACATGATCGGGAGAAAAAAAAAAAAAAAGACGTCAAGTGACGTTACTTTAACGCTACAGGAGCGTGTCCAAACATGAGCGCGAACGACACCGTTACACATTTGTCGAATCATGCTCATTTTTTCTTATAATTTTTTCCAGTCACCCTTGATTGCTCGTTTGAACTCCAGACTGCACCATCCTATAAAATTAAAATGTTTCAACACTAAACCCTCCGCTCTCTTCCTAAGAATCCTCTCTTCTCCTCTCTTACTTCCCTCCCTCCCTCCCTCCCTCTCTCTCTCTATCTCCTCTCGCCTTCCTTTTTTTTAACAGCTGTTACGGATACGTGGCAGCTGCAAATACTTACTTAGCGGTGTAGTGTGTGTGTGTGTGTGTGTGTGTGTGTGTGTGTGTGTGTGTGTGTGTGTGTGTGTGTGTGTGTGTGTGTGTGTGTGTGTGTGTGTGTGTGTGTGTGTGTGTGTGTGTGTGTGTGTGTGTGTGTGTGTGTGTGTGTGTGTGTGTGTGTGTGTGTGTGTGTGTGTGTGTGTGTGTGTGTGTGTGTGTGTGTGTGTGTGTGTGTGTGTGTGTGTGTGTGTGTGTGTGTGTGTGTGTGCAGCGTAGCTACTATGTCTTCACCTGGATACAGTTGTCCGACGAGATGCCAGTCGCTCTCAGGTGTTCGCTCTTACAAATGCTGTACTTGGGCGACGGAGCAACCGAAGGACTTCCTTCTTCCTCCTCCTGCATCGGTTTTACGCCACGAATTTCCCCCCCAATGGAGGAACTTCGCTTTCCCCTGTCGCGGACCCTTTCTTGCTCTTAGTGGATGCCTCTTCCCACACGAACCGGGGGTCAAGTCCTCGTGGCGCCAACCAACAGCTCGCGCGCTGCCTGCAACCCCCCCCCCCCCCGCTGGCGATCACTCGTTCGACATTCTTCATGATGCACGGGAAAGTGGATAAACAAGACACAAGTATTCAACCTCATGCACGCACGCGTGAGCGCGCACTCGCATACATGCATGTACACATACATACGCGCGCCTACACACGCACACACACACACACACACACACAAACAAACACGAGCACACGCACGCATATTCGCATGATAACGAGCGCACACACACATTCTTTCTCATCCCCCACACTCTCTTTTTTCTTTCACTCATCCCCACTCTCTCTCTCTCACTCACATACACACGCACGCACACACACACACAATCACATATATGTATACATATATATTAGTGTGTGTGTGTGTGTGTTTGAGTATGTATATATGTGTGTCATATATATATATATATATATATATATATATATATACATATATATATATATATATATATATATATATATATATATATATATATATAGGGTAGGGGTTGGGGGTGTATGGCTCGATGGAATAAAAGCGAAGCATCTCTGCAAAACCTGTATCATTCCCTTTAGTCTTTCCCAAACTCTCTTAACTTTATGAACTCGGTAGTGCCCACATAGGTGGTGAATTCGGCTTTTGTATAACTCCAGGACTAGCGATGGGGTGGAACTGCACAGACAGCTACGAAAAACAAACGCAGATTACATAAGTTTTTTTTCTAACTCTTGCCGGCCAACGGGTACGTCCTTGTCTAAACAAAACTGAAAAAAGACAACGAAAAACAGAATAAAACGTGTTGGTAGAGTTCGTATTTTTCAGCACTCCCTTCGGCCGTTAAAGGGGTCACACCAAACATCTTCATGGAGGTTAGAGACAACCCTGTTCCGTGCGGGGTTGTCCTGGGAACCCTCAACGCCAAGTGCTCTCACAACACTTTAGGCTTCCAGTGCATGGCTTGTCCCCGGTTCTTTCTGTGTACATCCTTCGCCCTCCTCGCTTCTCTGATTTGGCATCTCTTGTCGTCGACGTCGTCGTCGTCGTCGTCGTCGCTACAGTGGAAGAGGTGCATTGACCCCGCAGCTCGTGGTCCGCGACCTTTGTTCTGCAATGCCTTGGCCGATCTTGTCCCGACGGCTCTCTCTGCTCTGCTCTGCTCTGGTCTGGACGCCTCGTGGGAAGCTCGGTTCGTGCTGTTTCTACAATGACCCCAACTCACCCCCGAGCCCGCAGACAACTTGATGAGCCTTGTAGAGGCAGGATTCATAAATATGGGAAGAAAAGGGTTTCTCGGCTGATTAAAATCACCTGAAGTAAATCGTCGGCCCTAAGATGCGTTCTTGCATTTCCATTATTTGGAGACAGAGTGTGTGTGTGTGTGTGTGTGTGTGTGTGTGTGTGAGAGAGAGTGTGAGAGAGAGAGAGAGAGAGAGAGAGAGAGAGAGAGAGAGAGAGAGAGAGAGAGAGAGAGAGAGAGAGAGAGAGAGAGAGAGAGAGAGAGAGAGTTTATATGATATATGACATTCCTCTAATTGCACGGGTCGACTTTTTTAAGTTTAATTCTGGCTCCCACCCGGCGATTTTATTCAACTGTGGGAAACCCCAGTCAGTCAGTCAGAGGGTGAACCTAAAGAATCGGTGGACGCGTTCGGGGCTTCTGACCGCGACCGCACGGACGTAAGTGCCGAAGGGCGATCGTCGGAACAAGACTCTTCCATCTTTCCTTCCTCGGAAGCGATACCCGTCTCGGACTCTCTGGCGAGTCATGTGGAGAGACACCCCCACCCCTCCGTCCCCCCCCCGGAGGTAGGCCAGTTCAGCTCTGCCTCCGGCCAGGATATGTTCGTCTCTCTGTCTGTCTGGCGCGTAGTGCCTGGCACTTTCGTTTCTGCTGAGCTCAGACACTTGCAGATCCATTCGCACACAGAAAGGAACCAGGGAAGGAGGAGGAGGAGGAGGAGGAGGAAGGTGCTGGGAAGGAGGACTGTATGTATACCAGCATTTCCATCTTTGCCGACAATCTCATGGAGGAGGAGGAGGAGGAGGGGGAGGAGGACGAGGCTGATGAACAGGAGTAGAAACCGGAGGAGGAAGAGGAGGAGGAGAAGGAAGAGGAAGGAGGAAAAAGGAAAGGGTGAGAAAGAGGAGGAGGAGAAGGAACGGGAGGGAGGAAGAGAAGTAACGAGAGGAGACGGAGGAAGGGGAGGGTGAGTAGGAGAAGGAACGGGAGGAGGAGGAGGAGGAGGAAGAAGAAGGGGAGGGTGAGAAGGAGGAGAAGGTATGGGTAAGGAAGTGAAGGAGGAAGAGGAGAGGGAAAAGCAAGAGAGGGAGGAAGAGAGAGGTCAAAGGAGTATGGAAAGGCGGGCAAATAGGAAAAATGGAAGAAAGAGGAGAAAAGGAAGAAGGATAAAGAAGGGGAAAAGGAGAAGAAGTAGGAAAAAGGGGAGGAGAAGGAGGAGGAGGAGGAGGGGAGATGGATTAGAATAAGGAGGAAGAGGAAGAGAAGGAAGAGGACTAGGGGTACGAGGTGACAAGGAAAAGGAAGAGGAGGAAGAGTATGAGAATGCAGAGGAGGAGAAGGAGGAGAGAGAGGGGGAGTGGAGAGAGAATGGGAGCAGGAGATGAGAACGAGGAAGATCATGAGGAGGAAGAAGAGGAAGAGTACGAGAATGTAGAGGAGGAGGAGGACGAGAAAAAGAAGGAGGAGGAAAAAGAGAGGGAGTAGGCGAAAGAGGAGAAAGAGGAGAAGGAGGAAAAGGAAGAAGAGTACGAGAAAGAGAAGAAGTAGGAGGAGGGGAAGGAAATGAGAAAAAGGAGGAGGGGAAGGAAGAGGAGGAAATATAGGAGAGGAAGGTTGAGGAAAATGAGGATTGGTAGGAGGAAGAGGAAAATGAGGAGGAAAGAGGAGAAAAAAGGAGGAGGTACAGGAGGAGGGGGAGAATGAGTAGAAGGATAAGGTAGAGATATATGGGGAAGAGGAGGAAGAAGAGGAGGAGTAGGAGGAGGAGGACAGAAGGAGAGAGAGAGAGAGAGAGAGAGAGAGAGAGAGAGAGAGAGAGAGAGAGAGAGAGAGAGAGAGAGAGAGAGAGAGAGAGAGAGAGAGAGAGAGAGAGAGAGAGAGAGAGAGAGAGAGAGAGAGAGAGAGAGAGAGAGAGAGAGAGAGAGAGAGAGAGAGAGAGAGAGAGAGAGAGAGAGAGAGAGAGGGGGGTGGAATGAGTGAACGAGTTCCAATTAAATAGCAAGTAATCATCACCCGGCCTGCCGGATTCAGATATCCCTCCTCAATTGTACACCTAAGACACGTACTGTGATGCCATGGCAACTCTCGATGTGAAATGCAACAAGAAGACCAGTGACCGACTGCCGCCGCTCGCCCGCCGCTCTCCCTCCTCCCTCGTTCTAAAGCCGACCAGCTAAGCGATTCGACGAGCCATACTGGCGGTGACTTTGTAGGCGACCTTCTGCGCGCTCCCAACTCCTCCCCCTCCCCCTCCCCACACACACATGCTCTCTTTTCTCTCCCTTTCTTTCTCTCTTCCTTCTTGCCTTCCTGTCTCTTTCCCTGCCCCTTTTTCTCCCCTTTCTCTCTCCTCACTCCCTCTCTCTTTCTCTCTCCTTCCTAACCTCAGCTCCTCCGTCCGTAGTACGACGGCTGGAGTGAGTCGAAGGGAGGGCGGGATAGTGGTCCGTACCTCGGAACGGGGAGCGATGATCAAACAGTAATGGAACTCGGCTCGAGATGTAACGGTTCCCCGGTCGATTCGTATGCCGCCGCCAGGGTAACCCTTATCTACTTCCTCGCAGCAGTCTGGAGCGCAAAGTTACTACCGAGATGAAGAGGTCTGTCCATCCTATGCCGTGGGATTGACTCCAGTTTGACACGCTGGTGGCAGGTAAGGGGGCGAGTGGGAAGCCGAACTGGGCGACAGCGGAGAGGTATGGGGGCGGGAACACACTGAGAGGGGTGAAGCAAGCGCAGCTTTGCAAAGTCCGGGATTACCACAGCGGAGGCGGCGGCCGCCTTCCCAGAACTCGGTGGGGGTGAGGTGTCTATGAGGCCGGCCGTGGGGGTTGTGGGGGGGGGAGAAGGCACCGAAAGTATTCAGACAAGTATCAGCTCTCCAATACCGAAAGAGTGTCAGGCGCAAGGTAAGGGTATAGACGGCCTTCCGGTCCCCCTTCAGTCTTATGTTATGTTGAGAGGAACTGAAGGTCGGTGGGGAGGAACCGAGGGAAGGAACAAAAAGAGAGGACGGCGATTAACAGGAAGTTTATGGGGAAAACGCGATGGAAGAGAGAGGTTGGAGGGAAGACGAAGGTGGAAGGGGAGGGGGAGGGAAAGAGTACTGACGTCTCCTTGACGTACCTGCACACGTGTCAAAACTCGAAGATTTTCTTTCGTCGGCACAATGCTTTTGTTCATCGATTCGCATGAATATCCGCCAAAAAGTCTAATCGACGGATGAAATCGTCATAGCACCGACACTTATCATGTCGCTGGACACAAGTCGGCGGCTATTTCGCCGTAAGGGACACTCTGTAGAAGATTACAAGCAAGTTCCATGACAACGATAAGCAACCGCAAAATATGCACAATTCAAACGAAAGGAATATGGACGACCGCACAAGAAAGGAAAGGAGGAGGAGGAGGAGGAGGAGGGTGCGAAGAACGAAACCTTCCAAGAGAGACGTTCAGATACTATCTGCGGGCTTTGGAATAAGCGCCAGCACAGGTTGGCAAAGGGGGCCATGAATGGTGCTCTCTCTCTCTCAGCCTGTGGCAAAAATAGACAATGGCAAAGGAATCCGAGGATGAGGGAGGTGGTGAGGCAGAGCAACAGATATGGTTGCCGAGAAGCCTCGGGGATACCCTCATCCTGCAAAGCCACACCAAAAGAGCAGACTGACCAAGGAAGGCCTTGAATATCCTTGGTGTAAGAAACTTCTGAGAGGATTTTTTTTATTTTTTTTTATTTTTTTTTTATTTTTTGCGGGGTGGTGGTGGTAAACTTCCGTGAAGGCATCGTGACTACTCATTGCGCATCGAGTGATACTTTCTCTTTTATTGACTCCCAAAGGGGAATAAGGGGCGGTAACGTTAACTCCCAAGATATGGCAGTCATTTCATAGACTGTAAAATCGTCGGCGATCTTATTAGAGGAGGGTCGGTGCCCGGCCTGGACAGATTTCCCATACCTGAATCAAATCGTGCGGTGTTTATAATCTATTCAGCGCACCATCGTACTGGATGGGTTAGGAGCCGTTCGTGGACGATGGACAACGCGCACTGTTGGGCAAAGAGTAGAGGCAGGGCGACGATCGAGCAGATGAGGAATCAGGATCGATTCCGTTGCAGGACTGGCGGACCCTGATTTGCGTCCATGGCTGTCGGACATTATCGCTCATTACTACACAGTCAAACCCTCTCATCATGGCTCTATATCAGCTCTCTCCCACTAAGGAAGTTTCTGTCTTGGCTTCCATGATTTGGCAGTCTTGCGCTTGCCCTGTCTGAGGGACGATTTTACATCAGGTGGAGGTTAGAAGCAGCCGAAACCACTGTGTGCTCGGAGAGTGGCTATCACCGACACCTGTCGGGGGTCGAACCCGGGTCCACGCAGTGCTGAGGCGAGTTTGAAGTTAACGTGAGGACACATTTTTGAGAGGATTTTTTTTGTGTGTTGACTATTGGTCGAAAAGACGTACACGCAGTGTGTGTGTGTGTGTGCGCGCGCGCGTGCGTGTATGTGCGTGCGTGTGTGTGTGTGTGTACGCGCGAGCGTGTTTGACTAGGCTAGGAACGAGTTTTGCAGGAACGAGTCGAAATTCATAACATTTCGTCGTTTTCTTTTATTCCTAGATCAAAGGTGAGCGGGCCCTTGTTTCGAATTCTCTATATGTGCTCCCTGTACAGGCCTCCCTTCCACTGGATATATGGTCTCCCACAGTGTTCTACACCGAAAACCAAGCATATAAAAACTATATTCACTTTTCTGGTAGCATCACTCAACAGTTCCAACCAGGACCTGGTCAGCTGCTGCTGCTGCTGTTGCCACAGCTGTTTGGATCGCGTCACCCAACTATAAATGGAGCGGATTTTGAGCGTCCCATTTCTAAGTAAACGAGAACGTGCGTTCGTGTAAGAGAATATGAGAATATTTCTATTGAAGGATGATAAGCCTTTAGTAGAACACCAAAGTGACGAAGACAAAATATTGGGAAGACGTGGGAGTCTTTTCATGGAAGTGTACAGTAGGACACAGATCCTAAGAACACGACAGCAATTCATCCTTTCCTCTCTTCGACGAACGCATTTCCTTCCGGTTAACAAGAAGCGATTTCATTCAGTTTCAGAGACGTCACGGGATTGACCGCTACCACGCCGGCCTACAGTATGCGTTTGTATGAAAGGACAAACTCCACGTCACTGCCATGCACTGGGGAGCGCGCCATTACACGACTTAACATTGCATTACCCTGCCGATCACTATTTTCAATTCCCACGAAGCGCCTGCTTCTACTCAGGTGCCGAATGAGTCAAAAATACATCTCAGCTCGCATTTTCAAGTCGCATTTTGTTGTACGATTGGCAATGAATATCACGTGTCCGTATCATCAATCTTTTAATTTCTATTCAGGGCTGCTGGGTTACCTTTCAGGAAAATACCGGAGTTACGAAAACGTCCCTGCAAGGGGAACACGGAAAAGACGTCCCGTAAAACTCAAACACGGAAAAGCATTCCAATATAACTTGATAACTATAACATGATATGATAACAGTATGAAAAGCAAACCGAAAAATCTGGAAAGGGATGAACGACCGTTTGTGAAGGGCAATGTCATGGCGTCAATGGCAGAAGAACAGTGTGTTCTTCAATAGGTTGTTTACAGCGGCCGGAATATTAGCAAACTATCCGAAGATCCGGCTGTGTAGGCGCCGATTCTCGTCTGCCTTGACTTCGCCTTTTACTCCTCCATGCCTTCTTCCTCCTCATCTTTTTCTTTTTCCTCCTCCTCCTCCTCCTCCTCGCAAGATATTTGTTGAATATGAAACCCGATTTAATGAGTCCAAATTGACGTTATTTGTATATAATTTTCCTGCTCCGCGACAGGTGATTCGCTACTACTGTTTAGTGAGGGGAGGGGAGAGGGGGGACGGGGAGGAGGAGGAGGAGTGGGCACAATCTCGGTCGATAGATATTTCCGTTTGCCCGTAGAGTTCTTCGCCTCTTGTGGCGACTAAAACCACCTGGCTCCTGATCCAGGAGGACAAAAACCCACCCAGAGAGTTCCTCGCCACGTCACGGGCCGACCAGGAGACCATCGGCGTGGCGTGGCGTGGCGTGGCGCGGCGCGCGGCCAGGTCCGCTGCTTCCCGGTGGTTTCGGGAAAAGGCCTCGGGAGGTGCGAAGGAAATCATGCAACACCTCGTGGGGTGCGCTGTCAAAAGATGGTAAGTGTGGTGGTGGTGGTAGAAGCGTTCTGTCGTGCGGTAAGGCGGGAAGGCAGACTGTCGCTCCCTGCGGCTAAAGTAAGGCGGTGACTAAGGCCGCCTTTACGTAAGGCGCGTCCAAGACACAGCAGGCGGAACGCAAAAGACGCCGCGCTGAAAGCCTCAGGTGATCCGCAAGAAGCAACCGAGGAAGGATCTTTGGGCGTTGTCCTCCTCTTCCTCCAGGCTGCTCTGTCCATATGTGGGGATCGTCGACATGGCCCGGGGGGGGGGGGGAGGGGGTGCAAAGGCTGTTCACTCGTTCTCGTGTCGATCTCGTGGTCTTGAAACCCAATGGGACTGTGGATGCCATGGCGCTCTCTCTCACTCACTCACTCACTCACTCACACACACACACACACACACACACACACACACACACACACACAGAGGCGCATTGCACGGCTCAACGGTGCAGTGGTACTGCTCTTAATCACTAATTCAGCGATCCGAGTTAGAGTCCCGCCCAGGGTTAAATTTTTTAGAATCGTTACAGTACGAACCGGCATTCCAACTGCGGTGGGCAAGGAGATGGATTTGGATGTGTGTGTGTGTGTGTGTGTGTGTGTGTGTGTGTGTGTGTGTGTGTGTGTGTGTGTGTGTGTGTGTGTGCGGTCACAGTATTACCTATAGATTGGGCCCTATATAATCTCTGAGCTCTCATCTGGGAGGTAAATATCTGTTGATCACGAGTCCATCACGTGATCCAAGACCGTGGAGAGTCACACACAAACACACACACACGTGCGCGCACGCACGAGGGCGAGTTTACATATTATGAGCCTGAGCAAAAGGGTCAACGGACTCCTTGTGCTCAAATGAAGCTATTGGTCCGTTTGTGAAACGCTAGTGGACACTTTCCGTACCCTCAAGGAAGAATCCTTACTTTCCATCGGAGCAGTCGCAAGGCCATTCTCTTCATCTCTGTGGCCGAAGACTTCTTCTCAAGGGTGAGGGGGGGGGGAGTCAACGGGCCACTCCCGCTCCGTGTCATCATCTGGGCGCCGTCGGCTTGTCCCAGTGGCCTTCGAGGCCGCCCGACCCTCGGCGGCAGGGAGCGGACGAAGAAGGCCTCAATGAAGACTCGAATTCGGAAGACTGGACAGGATGACGACATGGTATATAAAACGGAAACACACACACACACACACACACACACACACACATACACACACGCACATACAAGCACACACGCTCGCGCGCGCGCACACACACACACACATACAAGCACACACGCTCGCACACACTCACACACACACACACACACGCATAAACCCAAACATGCGCATACATGCAGCCTCGCATAAACATATGCACAAAAAAAATCACGCGCGCGCAACCATAAATAAATATGCTCACAAACACAAATACATGTACATCCACGCTCACACACGCACATATACATAAATAGCCATATACATACACACAGAAATTATATATATATATATATATATATATATAGTGTGTGTGTGTGTGTGTGTGTGTGTGTGTGTGTGTGTGTATCGTATGCATGTACGTATAGACGGTATCAATTCCGCAGCCATGCATTTTCAATTCTTTATCTGCCTTTCGAAATATTGCTTCCCTTATCATCTCCCCAACCCTCAGTTCCTCACGACACAGCGCCCCATTTTATAGAACAACTCTCTCTCTCTCTCTATATATATATCTCTATAGATATATATATATATATATATATATATATATATATATATATATATATATATATTCATAGTATCTCTTGGAGTAGCTTGGATGTTTATATAGCCTAAGGTAAAACAAAAAATGGCTTCAAAACTGGGTATGCCGGCTGGAGACTAGGAGGCTGTAATTCACTGGTTTATCTCCTTCCCTGTATATTACAATTAGCTCGAAATAATTAGGCAGGCACGTGCATAAACACACCTAATTACGCTCATTCATGTTCTCGCGTAAACATGCACGTACACACGCATGCACGCACACACACACATAGACACACACACGCTCACACACATGTACACACAGGCACGAACACACGCATACATAAGCTAACACATAAATACACGCACGCACGATCGCGCACATACCCACACACAAACGCGCACGCACGCAGAGGCACGTGGAAACGCACGCACGCACACACACACACACCTGTTCGTGTATTTCCAAACATCCAAGGGTGGCCTTCAAAACGCATGCAAGGGAAATCAGAGGAAGGCTTTGGACGACCTGTGTAAGGTCATGGTATAGCGACAGGAAGGCTAGGGGGAAGGTTTAGATAAGGCCGTGATAAAGACAGATAATAATCATCGTGGGACGACCGTGGTAATGCTGTCCGAGTTAGCTAAGTCCGCCCAGGGCAGTAAGTCCCTACCGACCGAGGAAGGCCCCTCCTCCTCCTGTGGCCGGCCGCGCAGCGAGCGTAAGGCCCGGCTAAGGCACCACACGACGACTGTGACGACGACTGTGACGACGACGACGACGACGACGACGACGTTCGACACTGGGTTAGTAGACTGCGAGGTCGACGAACGGAGACTTTCACTGCCGCGTCTGGCAGGGGGCACTGACCTCGCCTCCATATATCATCCACACATTCATCCGTCCATACCTCTGCACCCACACGTATTTATCCACAATCACATGTCCGTGTCTCTTCATCAATCCGTCAATTTCTTTTGGGGCAACACATAATTACTTTATACCGCTGGTATGCCAGATCCTCCATAGTAGAACACAAATACCTGTACACACCAACACCTTACGTCTATATCGTTATACATGCACACTCATGGTCACACATTACCACACATCGATACTCCTCCATTCGCCCATTACCTC
>NC_134792.1:51770053-51775053 GCF_046742065.1 Oratosquilla oratoria | reverse complement strand
CATCTAGGAATAAAGAGGCTATAAACCACTCAGGATAAAGTAATGCGGAGACAGGTGGACAGTGGCAGACAGAAGGATACACACACACACAATATGTATATATGTATATATATATATATATATATATATATATATATGTATATATATATATGTGTGTGTGTGTGTGTGTGTGTGTGTATACACATAGTGAAAGAGAGAGAGAGAGAGAGAGAGAGAGAGAGAGAGAGAGAGAGAGAGAGAGAGAGAGAGAGAGAGAGAGAGAAAAGCTCCACAAGCGGGTGACAACTTGCTCAATTATCCCCAATGCGGCGGCGGCGGCAACTACCTCCTCTGACCGCCGCGCCGTTGTAACCACATAGAAAGAGGGGCAGGCAGGGCACCAGATAAGTGATCCACATCGTGTACACATGAGAAGTTGCAAATCGCTTCATTCGTCGTGCCACGACTCCTCGTTTTATTCTATTTCACTTCTGAGAAGATTTATTTTTTCTTTTATTCTGTCAAGGTCAACTGGTTCCTCGACTGCTGCAGCGTTAAAACGATATGCCATATACAGCCATCAATGTCTTTTTTATTTTCAGAGTTAACTAGATAACAATAAATTCATATATACACTTTTCATACATACATAAATATATATATATATATATATATATATAATGTGTGTGTATGTTTGTATATACATATGTATACGTATATACATGTATATATATATATATATATATATATATATATATATACATATATATTTATATATACATCAAAGATCCCTTCCCCATTTTAAGTGAGGTGGACTAGGCAAGACATGCCTTCATATAGCCCATACCCGTCCAACACTTCTTTTTTTATTATTCTTTTTTTTTTCCTCTTCGTGGATAAAGTGCTATCCCTGTCCCCGTTTACTGCCTGGGTCAGAAACAATGCTGCAAGACGCAGCACCTCCGCAGCATCAGGGCTCGACAGCCAAAGGTGGTTGACCCCCACAGCTTCATTTACATGGAGTCCCTTCTTCCTCGTCCACTCACGGCTAATTAGAGAAGACAAGGAGACATCCTTTAGGGCTGCGACAGTTTATCATCCAGGCACAATCATTCTCCATTCACACTTGTCTCTTGCCCTCTCATTTTACTGCTTAACAGGCATTCCCCTTTAATCCAAGGCCCCTGTCACTCCTCGGGCTTCCCCTCAAGTTCTCTCCATCCAACTCCACTTTCCGTTCTTTTTTGCTAGTCTGTCTTTACTTATTCTTTCCATATGCCCAATCCTTCCGAGCATTCTCTGATCAATCCTATCTGCCGCTTCACCTCCTCATTTCTCGCTCTATCCATCCTCGTAATCCCCACGATACTTTTCAAATATTTTCAAATTTCTTCTTTCTGCCTCCCCTACATTCAAAGTCTAGCCCAGTGTCGTAGGCACAATCAGCCATTCATAGTCAAATCTTGGCATCCATTACCAAGTACCTATTCTCCATGACTTTTAATTTTCCTAAGATTTTGCTCATTTCCCCCACTCGATAAATTACCTCCATCCGCAATTCTCCATTCTGTGCTAAATATGACCCTAAATACTTAAAACAATCCACTTCCCTTTGCCTCTGCCCTTTAAGCTCTAATTCACTGCAACCATGCACATCTCACCATCTTACTTTTATCCACATTTACTTTCAACTTTCTCCTCTCACATAACCTCCCGAACTCCCGTCACTAACTGCTTGACACCCTCCTCTGATCCCTGCCACAAACGCCGCATCATACTCAAATGACAACTGGGTCGCATTCCACTTCCTTCCACTAACCACCTCCAATCCTCAGCCCATCACATTCGCATTTACCTTCCGCACCACCCCCATCCATATGAACATTGAACAATCGTGGTGACATTACACAACCCTGGAGTAACCCATCATTACCTCAAACCACTCATTCTCACAATTTTCAGCCCTAACACAGGCTCTACTATTTACGTGACAATTTATGAATACATTTAGCAAACTTCCCCCTATCCTATACATCTGGAACACATAAAAAATACCATCCTGTGGACCTTGTCTTAAGCCGTCTTCAGATCCATTAACCCCTCCACAAAAAAAAAGAAAAAGAAAAAAAAAATCCTTACCTTTTCCCAAAAACTTTCCTCATATCAGTTCCTCCCTTATTACTTTCTTCCCCTCCTTGTCAATTTACACCTTCCCTTCTGCATTTCCAAGTACACTCAACAAACTGATCCTTCTAAATGTACTACATTCATACTGGTCTCCTCCTTTAAGCACACATTAATCAGCCTCACTAGCCAGTCCATTATAACCGATCCTCCCATTGTCAGACACTCTGCATGACACTCATTCAGCCTAGCGCCTTGACAGGTTTCATCAATTTCAATGGGTTCTGTGCCTCACTGCCCTATCATTTTCTTCTTCCATCACATTCATTTTCCTTCAAGTGTCATCATAAATCCCTCTCTAACCTCCACCATATTCACAAATTCTCTGAAATGCTCAAACCATCTTGTATTTTACACTCTACTATGTATTGTAGCTACCGCTAAACTATTTTATTCACGTAGGGGAAGTATCCTCTACAGCGAACTATATCAAGTATTTGAATAAAGTATATTTGCGCACACATCCTCTGGAGTCCGTGGGACACACAAAGAAACTCTCTTTTATGTATCCCTGCGCGCACAATAGCGAAAGAGGTGAAAGCCCTCGTCTTGTTAAAAACAACAGGCGTCGTCCCCGTCTCTTCTCCTCCTCCTGTCTTCCCTTTCAAGATTTTCTCTCCCTTAAACCTCTCTCTACCCCTTAAGCTAAAAAAGAAAAAGAAAAAATGCCATGGGTTTGAGGTGGGAGGGTGCACCGGACTCCTGCTCAGATACCATCTTCCTTGCAGCTTCCTTGTAGCGCTCTTCTGTTGTTTCTCCACAGAACATGAACTTGGCTACTTGACCTCAACAATACTTGCCGTTGTCAGCCGATTCGAATACGCGCTTAGTTTGTGACTCCTCATACCTTTTTGTTTCAGGCTACTGTCTTTTTTTTATATATCTTAACCTTACGTCCTTCAAGAATAACTTTAAACGAAAACCCGTCTCTCTTCTCTCGTAGTCATGATTCAAAATGTCTGAGGTTATGAACCTTACGACAACGCACGGGATCCGAGCAGGAGTTCTACGATCAGGAACCGTTATCCCTCTGACTACACGCCGGTGGACGCGGCGGCCCGCCCTCGTCCACTCCCTCCTCCCTCCTCCAGTCCAAGCTTTTGTTCCAGTGACGTTGTGTCCAAGGTCTACGTGTGGACCTTGGTACCACCATCCCAACCCATTTTCATCAGGTGCGTTTTCCAAGGGCACGGTAGAAAATGAATCAAGCCAATAGGTGTTGGCCCATTTCGAATGTACACACGCAGAACAACACACACACATTATATATATATATATATATATATATATATATATATATATATATATATATATATATATATATATATATATATATATATAAAGAGCCTTTCCTCCGCATCGTCAACATGGATGCGTAAATGCGGAATGGACTTACTCATTGTCCCGGTCAGTGTCGTCGCGCGTCAAAGTTTCACTCTGGTCAATACTGAACAGTCCCAATCATCTAAAAGCAAACAAATAAATAAATAAGTGAATAAATAAACAAATGAACACAAAAAATCCCAGGAACCCTTCGTTGAGAAGTCACGTCACGTTCAAGAATTTTACTCTTGGTAACACCACACGATCTTAATTCTCGTGAGAGAAATTTCCACTCCCCTCCCCCCACACACCCTCACCAAAGCACACGCACCCGCGCGTGTTGCAGTGAAATATGCAAGCGCACGCGCGCGCACACACACACACACACAGTCACTTTTTTTTTATAGAAAAGTAGAATATACAAATCGTAAATATGAACCAAAACCGTTCAACACAAGTAGTTCAGGTTCAGTTCGAGACCTTTGTAACTGTGGAAATATACCAGCTTCGGCCCTTGAGCCCTGCCTTGCTGTGGAGGTGCTGTGCCTTGCTGCATCGCCGCTGACCTAAGCGGTGTGGCTGAGAACAGGGAGGAACTAAGTGGATTTTGTTTTTAATTAGTGTGGGATGGGTGATGGGTGCATACTTTGATCCACGCACTCGCCACCGCGTTTGTGGTTGGTATATGAAAAACTTGGATAATCATAAAAAAAAAATCCAATGTACCTATCACACGCGGAAAGAATAGGTATTTTGACGTCATATAATAATATCCATTATCATAATCTTCCCCTGGGAAAATTCAGGAGCCTCCAAAAAGCGTAACGGTCGGGACACCCAAATGTACTTCCTCACGACCAAACCGGAAGTACGTGAGCTTTGCTCGCTCGCATTCCACGCAGACACACTCAGGATGAAAGCTGAGTCGCCCACTTAGGGGAGTAGGTCTGTAGCATTCACGTCTCTCCATAGGGATGGCTGTAAATTACGGATTAATGAACGAGATCATTAAGATGATTAAGCTATATCTATTTCAGTTCAAGCCATTTTTTCAGTAATTTTTGTGTACCTTGGATCATCTAAGAAATATGTTTCATTAACAATGCAACCACGTGCTCTTCATCTTAAGCAACGGGATGAAGTGTGTGTGTGTGTGTGTGTGTGTGTGTGTGTGTGTGTGTGTGTGTGTGTGTGTGTGTGTGTGTGAAATAACATTGCTCATAGACTAGTCTTCTACAAGCTTTGAGGTCTCATCCGGGAGAGCAATAGTTGACAATAAGTCCAACACGTGATCCAAGACAATGGTAAATCGTGCGCCACATATATGCACATACACACAAACAGAAACACGCACATACACACAATGGAAAACATTTGTTTGCAAATGTTGTTTGCGATTTTTTAAACAAAGTTTGTTTACAAACGTTGTTGTTGTTGCTGCTGATGTTGACCAATTCCCGGGGCACTGTCCCACAGACTCTTTGCCAGACTCCTTGGTCTCAATGATCGTCACT
>NC_134792.1:51752553-51765053 GCF_046742065.1 Oratosquilla oratoria | reverse complement strand
GGAGGGAGGGAGAGGGAGAGAGAGAGAGAGAGAGAGAGAGAGAGAGAGAGAGAGAGAGAGAGAGAGAGAGAGAGAGAGAGAGAGAGAGAGAGAGAGAGAGAGAGAGAGAGGGGGGGGGAGGGAGACCGAAATAGAGAGTGGGGAGAGGAGGACGGGACAGGGGGGGCAGTAGTTACATAAGGAATGGTTCCGTCTGCGACACTGATTTAATGAATGAAGCAACTCGCTGTCCCACCACGTCTAAGTACCTCAGCTAAGGCAGCACCATAAACGAGCGTCCCCAGGAGTCGTCCCTGGTGATGGTCAGATAAGTCCGCCGCCGCCGCCGCCGCCGCCGCCGTCCGAGGATCGTCTCCGGCTCGTTCCTTGCGCTAACGGTTCGCCAGCGTAGGAGGTAGCTGTGCGAACGGACCTTGCGTCTCCCCCCCCCCCGACCATGTGTGTTACCGACTGGACGCTTCTCTCCTCTAAGTTTCGTTCGTTTCCAACGATTTACGAGCGAGCGAGAGAGACGCTCACGTGTGTTTGTTGAATTACAGTTCTGTCGGCGCGTTAGTTTCCTGTCGGCCATGACAAATGGGTCGAGCGTTTCGAGAAGAATGGGCGATGTCTAGTTCCTGAGAGAGATGCAGGAAGTCCCAGTTACTCTTTTTTTCTTCTTCTCCAGTAAGAAATTATAGGTATGTGCTCATACTACCTTGTCCCTTTAAACACAGGGGCCTATCCCCATGTAGATACTAAAATCTTCCAGTGAGCAAAACTTGCAGAGAACATCACGTAAGAGGGGATTAATAAGAACAGACAATTCTTTCAGCATGTCCCGCCCTGAGTTAATTTAAATCATTGGCAAAAATGAAATTTGTTAAGTGGTTCCTCGCATCCCCAGGGGTTGGAAAATCATTATTCCCTTCAGCAGCCCTACATGGCCTCATTCTGTGCCGAATGCAGGTGTCTTGGCGTAGGTCAGAGCGAAGAAATTTCTAAACGAACCTCATCATTTTGAGATGCACATCTGCTCTCGTCTTGGCAAGAAGCTTACACTAGGAGACGCGTAATTGCGGCCGTAACTGTCGCTTTTGGTTTATGTGCTCTGGCAAAATGTAAGTGGCACTCACAAGCAGCCGAGGAAGATCAAAGCCAATTCTAGTCTCCTTTGGGAGGGAGTGGGGCGATCAGGAAGCGTGCTAACCTCTTCTCGATCAAGAAGACGTCACGTGAAGGACATAGGGTGGTAGTACCCAGCACAGGGGAGGTATCAACAAGTACTTTCAAAGGAAATGTGCCATGGACGAACGGGAACAGAGGAGCACAATCTGCTTGGAGGTGTCGTGTGAACGCATGGTTGGGCCAGGAGAGGACAATGAACTACTCTTAAAAAAAGAGACAGATAGATACATATAGAGAGAGAGGGAGAGAGAGGTGGGTGAGAAAAAGTCAAACAGATATAGAGTGCAGGAGGGGGAAACGAAGACTGTATGATCATGTCAAGACGACACAGATCGACGACCCTATGAAAGATCATATTAACACACGACAAACTTGGAAAAAAAAGTGAGTGAAGAAAGGAGAAAAATATAGAAAAGAAGGAAAAGAATGAGACGAGGGAAATATTCATGTATGGTATTGAAAGAATTAACACTTCGATTAGTCATGAGGTGGACATTAATTCAAATAACCACTACAAAAGTTTTCATCCTGGTTTCTATTCGTACAGTCGCCATGACGGAGGTTGCAGGAAAAACGACTCGAGGTGAAATTGTGGTGTTTCTCTTTCTGTCCCAAATGGAATCTCGTTGGCACAAACTGTTGGTATCGAGCACCACAATCATGTCTAGCACGTACGCGTCCTTAAATCGTAGCAACATCAGACTGTAGATTCCGGCACCCTCGTATGTTGTTTCCAACTTTGACATCGACAGAAACACGAGACCAACCGTATCGAATGCGTCGCCGTTCACGTGTTGCACGACAAGGGAAGGTTTTGAGAACGATCACGGGTTGCGTCGTTCATCTTTCTTCGGGTTTACTTGTTACGAACAAAAGCTAACAATAATTTAACTGATTCAGGTCATCTCTGATATTTCATTGTCGTCTGAAATGTTTTGAAGGGTGCAAAAAGTTCTCTCGCTTTATATTTTCTGTTCTTGTGAACATGTGATATATGTTCTCCTGTACTGTGTGGTACATAAGAACATAAGAATGAAGGAGACTGCAAGAGACCATAAGGCCTATATTAGGCAGTTCAAACAACTACAATTGACCTCTTCAGTAAGCAATCTTATTCACTTCCATTCTGCTTCAACCCTTCTTATAGAAGTGGTCATACTGATGTGCTTATTTGCAGTGGACCTGCGTATTTAATGCAAGTCTAACACTCCAGGAAATTGCTAATTTTCCACCCAATTATAAGGGATATGCAGTAGTTGCGGTTGTAGTTATGTAAATATATTCAAAATGACTTGACGATAAGAGTTTCAGCAACTGTGACTGTATTTGCTGAGTGCTTTCCTTAAACCCGCTACTGCCCTGGAAGACGCATTTTTCGTTCTCTTGAAATAGAAAAGAGACTTCGTCAAGAACCTAATGGAGTTAAAACATCGGACGATTTTACTCGGCTTAAAGGATTTGAGAGCCCTTTTCGGGCCTTAAAAAGATGTTCATGTACTACAAGTCTACCGCACATCAAACTTTTTAGATGTTCATGTCTACCATTCATCCATGACTTTTTACTCAAACGTTCTTATTCACAACAGTAACAAAGTAAACACGTGGTTGGCACACCTCCGTTCCATAGGGAATATTGCGAAAATGTAATTCAGCAATGGCTAATATTTTAACAGTAATTGGCACAGAGACATCAAAGGAAAATTTAGTGCTGGGAGGCGTTCAGGAATTCGACGAGACTTCGTCGAGGAGACGGTTTAGAAATAAGCAACAGAATTTCTCTTACAGGCTGCGTTGAAGGACCTTAAAGATTTTGTTCAGTCTGACGCTCGACAGCACTAACAAGTCCTTGACGGCTATTCACGATTAAATTTCTGTGTTTTGGGATGACAGGCGACTTTATTCATCCGAGGGGAATCCCCCTCACGGGGCGCAGCAGCTAGAAGGTCGATCGAATAAACCACGTCATCGTGATCAAAACTCAATCCATCCCTTGCTGCTACTGTGACACATTTCACAAGTGCTTTTGTGGCTGGCTGGCCGACTGGCGCCAGGCAATTGGATCGAGCTCCGAGGCAGTCACAGTACTCAAAGGGATCCGTGCGTGCGTGCGTGTGCGTGCAGTAACAGAGGAGGCGGGGCACGACGAAATCTGCTTCGGCCCTCCATCGTTGCCGAGGAGTCCAGACACACCTGATGAAGAACAGAGCCAGGAGGCGACCAGAAGGAGAGACGCTCGCTATGGAAGGGATCACTCGAGAGGGGTGTAATCGATCACTCACTCGCACACACACACACACACACACGCACACAAACACACACACAAACACTGACACGCACACAAACACACCCATAAACAGACACACACACATACGCACGCACGCATTATACACGCACGCGCGCGCGCATACACAGCTTGCGACCAAAGGGGGGTCATCGTATCACGAAGTTGAATAAGACAGGTTGGTGCAGCCAGAAGGCAAAGGCGGACGTCTGCTCCTCAGTGCGGAGTAAGATTTTTTTGGGTGAAAATGTCCCTTGGCAACCAATGAAAATATCGCACATTTGCACATCAAAGAACTGAACATTTTGTTGCTGCTGACAGATAAGTAGGTCACGAGGTTATGCTAAGCTGCCTGGCTGGTTTGGGTAAAAATCTACGCACAGCTTGGAAAGGTTGTCAGAAATAAATTCTTGTTACGTAAGAAGTTGGTACAGTTTCCACTCGTTTAGCACCAGCCCACACCGCCTCCATTAGAGCTCCATTTGGCTCTTACGAATCTTATTTGTTCTCGTTTTCTTTTTCTGGGGAAGCTGTTTTTAATAACAATTCGTCGGAAGTGAAGTAATTAAAAAAAAGTCAATGAATATATCTAATCAGTCACGAGTGAGTGTGTGCAGCCAAGTTTGTTGTCCTTTTTGGGTTTGATAAAGACAACAATTCAACTTCATAAACCAAAACTAACCTAACCTAACCTCGTGTGACATCGACTTCCTCTCCCTCGCTTTCTCTGTCTCTGCAAGCGAAAGTGGTCTCAGCTGATGGGTATAGTAGTCCACTTTGTGTGTATATTATATATATACTGTATATATATATTATATATATATATATATATATATATATATATATATATATATATATACATACGTACATATACATATAATTATGGGCCCACCCACCTCTCAACAGAATTAGTGGTAGGGTGGTGAGTAACGTCAAGAATCCGTTATCAAAATTCAACGGATTCTTGGCGTTTAAACTCACCACCCTACCACTCATTCTGTCTTCACACCTCAACAGAATTCACTCGCCTAGTGCAAGACCGAATAAAGCATGCCTGAGTGCAAGTCCTGTTACCACACACTACTACTCCTTAGTGGCAGCAGAAGGGGGTCATCTACACATCTGGAGAGAATCGGTCAGGGAGGTTAACCAGAATGAAACAAGTCCTCTTCGCCCATCGTACGAAAGGAGTTAGAGTCAAGAAGGGAAGACCAACGAAGCTCAAAGCGTCTGAAGGGAGTCGGTGAGTGGGAGAGATAGAGGGAAACTAGGATGGAGTGATAGTGTGTGGGAGTAAGGACGAATGATAATGAACGGAGGGTACGGGTGGTGGGAAGTCTGTGAAAGAATGAAGAAAATGCTGAGACCCAGAGAAAACGAACGAGGAGGAAAATGAGGACGAAGAGGAGGATGAGGAGGGTGGAGTGGAAAGAGAGAAGTGGAGTAGATGAGGCTGGGAGATACGGCAGTGTTGGTGGGAATGGAAGGTGGGGGGGGAATTGAAGGTAAAGGTGAAACGTAGGCGAGAAGAAGATTAACAAATAAACAAACAGGCAGTTAATCGTTTCTGTAGAAGGAGGAGGGAGTTCACCTTTCATTCTGTTGCTGTCTCCAGGCTATTATTCTCGTCCCAGCGACACCCTTCCCCACCTCGGAAGCAAATTGCTGTAGCCCTCACATTAAATCTCTCCCGTGCCGGTTGACATTTTTTTTTTTTTTTTTTGCTACCGCTTCGCTTTTCTCTCCACGTGCCCTAGATAGCAAGCAGCGCCAGACGATTTTGACTCAACTGACACACCCGATCCCTGCGATAATAGGATCGTCATCGACTCAAACCGTAAGACAGGGTAAAGGAACATTGAGCTGAATAAAATGGCTAGGTACCGTACTCTTTGCGCTGCCACAGAACAAACGGACAGTCTCGATGCTAATTAAGGGTGTCGGCTGGCTGGGAAAAAAAGAGACAGAAAACCAACAGGTGACCGAGGATGGTCAGGGCGAAGCAGCACAGTTATAGAGAGAGAGTTATTATTTCATTTCTACAGTGATAACGAGCACATCTATCCTTGAGGACAAAATCGCGCTGAAGAGGTGGATGAGTCACAGAGGTGGTAGAGATTGAAGGAGGGTAGTATACTGAACGGAGGAATAGAAGTTAAAAGTAAACATACTTTTTTGGGTGGAAAGTAGTCACACGCGCGCGCACACAGACAGACAGACAAACAAACACACACACACACACACACACACACACACAGAGAGAGAGAGAGAGAGAGAGAGAGAGAGAGAGAGAGAGAGAGAGAGAGAGAGAGAGAGAGAGAGAGAGAGAGAGACAGTGAGCGAGACCGGTAGAGGGAGAGTGAGAGTGAAGGGGGAGGGGGAGGTGGGGAGGGGGGGGCTGGCATGGCTGCCTGAGGTCTGTTGGCAGGTCAATGACCGCTCGGCAGCAAAGAGGCGCAAACTATCGTACCGCAGTGGTGGACGCACGCGCGCACGCACGCATCACGCGCGCACGCATAAGAGCACGCACATGTACACGAATAAACGCGATCACACACACACACACACACAGCTGGAACATTAGAGTACACGAATTTGAATCTACATATGAGTTGGAAATCAAGTACTAAGTTGGAGCCCTACATTAATTTGTTACCAGATATGATAAATTGGAAAGTAGGAGACGGGACCAAACGGGTAAATTTAATTAGGTAACACACACAAACACACACACGCACACACACACGCACACACACACACACACACATGGATACATACACAGGCACTCGTTGCTTAAAGAATGTAGGACAAGAGTCGTAGTCTTGTGCGTTCATGACCGAACAGTGCCACAGGGAAAGTGTTAATATGATGCCAATCCACTAAGTTGAAATTATGGAGAAACAACTGAATTACAGCTTCGCATCATCCAGCAAAAAGAGTAAAATTATTTAACAGGATTGTGAGAAATCGGTGGTTCACATATAGAAGATGAACGTTTTACTAGTCAGTTTGGCTTTCATCTACAGAACTGTGTTTTAACTCCAGAGTTAAAGAGGGTTGGGTGGACTGTGTGTACCTTGATCTAGTGAAGGCATTTAACATGTAGTTCATTCTAGACTTTGACAAAGTACCTCACAGTCGTCTTATGTGGCAATTGGAGCATATTGGGGTTACTAAGAGTTAAATTACTCGAATAGATTAAATATTTTCTGATGAGCAGGTGCACGAGAAGACTGGTACAAGATAAGATGTCAGAAAGGAGAACAGTGAACAACAGAATTCCATAATGTTCCGTGCTTCTTATCCATGTCAAGTGACATGAGAGAAGGTACGACAATCCGTACATGTCTGCAGACGATGCAAAGATCAAGGGACGGATGAAAATCAAATAGGACTGTCAGCTGTGGCGAAGAGATGGAGAGATTACTAGTCGTAAGGTACCAGAACTGAAATATCAACCTCGATACAAAAAATGCAAAGTATTGGAAATGGAAAATAGATGAAGAGGATCGTCTGTAAACTATTCCTTGGGAAGCGAATCCATTAAAAAAAAACAGATAAAAAATATTTGTGAGTGTTGCTAAAAGGCAGTCTGTAACCCTATGGGACCATGAAAGACCCCAGGCTAAGAACCACCACTGGATTGTTAAAATAAGAAAAAAAAAAAAAAAAAGAAAAAAAAAAAAGAGAAAAAACATGTTCTCAGATTCACAGGCATGCATACGAGGGTTTTATACATCTATAAAGGAAGTGCGGGTGCATATCAAACCCACTTAATGGGCGTTTTCTTTCGTGTATGCATGTTTAAACATATATCATGCGTTTGATAATACATATGTTCACAAACGTGCTAACACCCGCGCATACAACGTAAGCACACACATAGCTGCGCGGATAACACAAGAACTTGCAAGTTATCTACGTATGAACACACACACGCACACACACACACGCACACACACACACACACACACACACTATGCAAGCATAGTGATTATGACGTCCAACATCCGCTCCTCTCTAGGTGTGATGACACAGCAAACCCTGAACAGACTCAAAATTTGAGTGAAACGCTCTATAATATTATTCCATGGGCTCAGTTCCTGGTATGCACCGGGGTGCAATATAGCCATATAGCTATGGATGAAATGATGATTCACACACCACAGCTTAAAATAAAATGTAGTGGCAAATAAACCATTACAAAGGGACAATATTACATTTTTGCCTGTGTCATAATCAACTAGATAACAGACGTGCGCGCGCACACACACACACACAATTACAAAAGGAAACTAGAAATACATGGGGGTGTTGATGAAAGACGACCTATCACCTGATATATATCAACCAGAATGCGGAAGACCAATCCATCCAAGAATTGAATATGCGTCGGTGGTATGGCCCCTACACGGAGTGAAATATACAAGAAAGACCGAGAAAACACACGAGGGCAGCCACCAAACTGGCTCCCGGTGAGGCAGATAAACCAAATGAGGAGAGAATAAGAGCAGTGGGTCTGCCAACTTTGAAATGTCGAAGAGAGAGAGAGAGAGAGATGATATCAAGGTCGCTAAAGGGGATGGACTACATTGACGACAAAAGAGATCTGATAAAGAGATGGGAGAGGTTTGAAGAAGCCACGAGGGCAAATTGAGAGACTAAATGTTACTCTAAACTCTAAAAGATGTGAATACATTTTTCTACATAATGATTAAATGGACTAGCTTCGGTGTTTTTGCCAAAGCTGCAACAATACTTTAGTTGAAACATATGATATTTGGAAGATAAGGATTTACCCAAGTTAGAACCATTCATGAATTTGAAGTTTGGTATAATAAATTGGACAGTAGGAGACGGGGACCCAACGAGAATTGTTCCTTTCCTGTATATGACAATTTAGTACACACGCGCGCACACGCACGCACACACACACACACACACACACACACACACACACACACACACACACACACACACACACACATATATATATATATATATATATATATATATATTTCTAAACAGAAATGTAGTAGCACATTTGTAAATGACACACAGGAACCCACAGTCGGAGAAAATAAACTTCGAATAAAGAAGAATCCCTTCTTCTTTATTCGAAGTTTATTTTCTACGACTGTGGGTTTCCTGTGTGTCATATATATATATATATATATATATATATATATATATATATATATATATTATATATTATATATATTATATATATATACATATATATATATATATATACACACGTGTGCGTGTGTGTGTGTGTAGATGATTAGTCATATATACAGTATACAGTGTAATTCATGGAAATGAGGTGATGACAGAAATCGTCATCCAACACGTGACGTCACGCCTTGTAGTCTCTCTCTCTCTCCTCTTTCTTTCCTCTCTCTTTCTTAACAAGTGCTTTTGATACGCAGCGTGGGTCGTCAGAGAGTAATGCACAGGTGAGCCACTCCACCTTTTCTGCTCTTGTGCCGACGAGTAAAAGGCCCGAATGTGGAGTGGAGAGGTGGTAAATGGGAGTTCAAGGGGAATCTTGGGAACGAAAAAGTAAAATGCACGAACGAGGACCTCGGTGGAGAACAAACGATAAATGTGGAGTACTTGGAGTCTGCAGAGAGAGTGAAATACGTGAATATATAATGAAAACGAAGTAGATATGATGGTGTGATGCAATGGGAGTTTTTGGAATGAAAAACTGGAGTGCGTGGATGCAGACTTCGGTGGAGTGAATGAGAGAATATCTAAAGTGGATGCAGAGGTGTGCCCTGGTACCTGGCAGGCCATGGTAAAGGTGGAGTGGATGGAGTAGAGTAAAGGAGGAGGGAGAGGCGATAGTGGAGTGTGACTGGTGTCCTGGTAAAGAGTGGAAAGACACCAAGACCACTGGGCGATGTGGAATACTCGACAATGTTTCTGAGGAAGGATGATGGTGTGAAACAAGCCGAGTGGAAGAGCTGATTGTGGAGTGGAGGAAGCGAATGACAGTCTCTTTTCAGTAGAGAGTATGCATTTCAGTCAACCAACCTTCCATCACTTGTTCTGCGGGCCTTCGACAGACCGGGACCCCTTTCGGCAAACCCGCCTTTTGGTCCCAAGAAGGAAAATAAAAAAGGTAGCGCATGCGCGGAAGAAGTGCTGCCTGTGAAGGGGATGATGAGGGAGAGTGTGGCGTTGGATGACATGCGGAGAGCAGGAACCGTGTGAAGGTGACGACCACTCCAACCCCTTTAAAAGCTCAAAAAAGACGCGAGGCGCTTACACCGAAAGCCACTCCTCAGTGGCTGAAGCCGTCACCTCCGTCACACGTGCACAGGCAGCCGAGGAGAGTGGCAGTCACCGGCAGCGTCCAGTAATCGAACCGGAACCTTCGGACCGACGCGTGGGGATCGATACCGAACGCGCCACGAGGTGCTCGTTCTTCAGGTAAAAGAAGTCGCCTGGACATCATCGCCTGAACGCAAGTAGTTCGGTGAGAGGAGCAGAGGGATGACCCTTTATTCGGAGGGGAGGACGATTGGTTCCCAGCTGATTAAACTCGTCGTTATTAACAAGAACAGATCCAAAGTATATACGCCGCCTATCATTTGGAGTCTCTGAAACAGGTGGTGCGCGAAATACTCCGAACTCGTTTCTTAAACACGCGTAAATGAAGAGCCCTCCTCCCGATAATTCTGGAGAGAAACTTCTTTCCCCGCGCCTCAGTCCTTCTCTACCTTCTCCTCTTTATCTGTTGGCCGTGGCAGTCTAGCTGGAGCGAGTACGTAAACGATAAGAGGGAGGGGGGAGCGATTCTAAGCCCCTGTGCTGTGTGCTCTTCCCCCACCCCCGCCCCCGCCCCCGCCCCACCTTTATCTGTTCGCGATGATGGCGACGGAGACAACTTTGGTCGGCGATTGGACGATTCCTAAAATGATAATAATAATAACAGGTATCACCTGTTTGGGGCATCCATTTCACGGCCAACAGGAAATAAGACGACCCTACAATATTGAAAAAGGAAAATGAGAAAAAAAAAAAAAAAAAAAGGAGAAGAAAATAAAAGAGAAGATATATATGTATATATAATATAGGAGAGCCAAGAAGAAACAACGGGCAGCCTACATACTGGATATGGGAAAGGAGAGTGACCCACACAAGGCCCTGCCAAAGCCCAAATGGTCTTGCCCGTGGCGCAATTCTAAATAGAAACGGTCCGACAGTCCTAGAGCGGGCAAGAGCAACAATGGGCAAGACGGGAGACAAACTAAATGAGAGTAAGGATTTGACAATCACTAATGCTGAATGTATCTGGGACGAGACAGCCTAGAGAGCATGAACCACGTTTCGCTGGCCAGTGGATATGTTGCTCAGAGTAAGACAGAGTTCGATGAAGGAAGGGTTGATACGTACACATATTCTGTCCACGTGAATACACTGTCTGAGAGCAGGTATCGAACTCACGGCCAGGTCGAGCAAACACGATCGACTCGTTCATCAATGTATTCCTTTCATGATTGTACACACGGTCGTCCCATTTATATACTGTCACACTTGCAAATACCTTCCATAGAAGGCTCTTGTTCGATTCTAAGCAGTAGAAGTTTCCTGGTTGCCGTGCTTACATATACTCGCTGTTTTGCCAATGCACGGTCACCTCTGGATACCCGTAGGTCTGTATACGGTTATTATCTCGGTGTGCATGCCCGTCCACTTGGGTCTTTACCGGACACTCGCCTACATTATCAAGGTTGGGTGCTCTTATCCTGCGCAGATTTAATACTAGTTTCATAGCCATACCAAACTTATCCGTGAAGTCGCCCAATCCTTCTCATTTTCTTTCGCTTTCGTAGTAATTACACTGCAACTTACCCCACTTCACCCCGCATTTCAATTCCTTTGTCCGTTTTCCTTCCCATCTCTTTACGAGTTTCTCTCTACTCCAGTTGCTACCTGTCCCTTCCTCCTCCTCTTTCTCTACCTGCTGCTGCTTTATAGCCGACACCTGCTCATACGAGTTCCATGTGGGTGTCTGTCGAGGGAGCTACGAGGTGAACACGTGACCCGAGCTCCAACGGCTCGGCGGAGTCACGTGTCGCGACCGGACCAGGGACACGACTCTGCTGCGGAGCGGTGGATGCTGCTGTGTTGCAGGCCACAGCCTTGCAGGTCGAGGACGTAAGCGATAGGTATCCTTGGCTAGGGCCTGCCGAGAAGGAAGCCAGGGGATATACAAATCTGACATGCTACAGGAGTTGGTTGGTGTACAAGGCTGAACTGTTGAGGAACGGGTCGCCGATCTATATCATGGGTAATGAATTGTAAATTAGAAGATGGAGGCAGGCAGGCACTATGATGGCAGAGTTGTAGAGGAAGGCTGGCGACTTGGACACAATTAGCCGTGGGGGAAAATAAGCCCTTGTCAGAGAGTTGTAGCAGAAGGAAGGAAGGAAGGAAAGGAATAGCTCATATACATACAATATTAACCTGGCAAAAGAGTTGCACAAGAGAAAATAGGGGGTGTCTAAAGAGCTGGTAATTTAAGGTGAGGCGCTTACACTTGGAGGCGTTTAATTTCGATCTAAGCCGTCACCTTTGCCTTATGTATTTGTACTACCCGAGTGGGTGTGACGACGACCAGACGAGTACATTTTAATTAGACGTACCCTCTTGCAATCTTCCCTAAGACTCAGTGTGATGACAGGGTGACCTGATACACATGAAAACGTGTACACACTCACACCCAACCACCCACTAACCCCCCCCCCACACACACGCATGCAAAGAGATAGAGATTACTCTTACCAAATGGAAATGCTGAAATGAGATTAGGTGACTCTACGGCTTTTATTAACATTTGATGGCGGAGCGACTCCTGTGATGCCACGGAGAAAGCTTGCTAACACAAAGAAACAGGTGTTGGCAAAGATTAACAACTGCTGGCTCGTCTGGTCTCTCTCTTTCTGACACGAGGAAACGAGTAGACTCGTTTTCCGCATCTGATAAGTGGAAACGTTCTTCTTCCTCTATGGAGGAATATATCAAAGAAACGTTTTTG
>NC_134792.1:51737553-51747553 GCF_046742065.1 Oratosquilla oratoria | reverse complement strand
GCCATTTTTGGTCCGATAGTTTTTCAGATTTTCCGAGACGGAAAATGCGTGGATTTTGGTCTGACGTCACCAGTGAAGTAAGTCAGTATCTGGACAATTGTGAGATGTGTCTGATACAGTTCACTGGTCGCAAACGACCATTAACGATGCCTTCAGGGAGGTTAAAAGTACTTCCTGGATCCTATACCCAACTATGGAACTAGCAACCCCCCCTTCTTCCATGCCTCTGATAACTTGGGACATTCAGCAGATACATCAACTAGGCCTGTACCAACACCAACCACTACTCATTATCTACTCGCTCGCTCACTTTCATCGACGAGTCCCAGAGAAGAGCATGTGAGCAGGGACCACGCTCAAGCCCGGCCCTTGTGTCTGTGCGTGCGAATCGACATCAAACAAGTGTCCATTCGCATACGTGAACCCGTTTGTGCACGCACGCACGCACGCACGCACGCACACACACACACACACACACACACACACACACACTGACTGCTGTAGTTGAGAGACGCCCAACATCAGCTCCCCCCGACTTCCTGGGTGTGGTTCTGGTGTAAGGGCAATTGTTCATGTGTGGATCAGAATAATTATATCGACCAATTCGTTTCTGGTACACTTAGTTGACCACGTAGTCATTGAAAGGATGATCTACACACAGATCATTCAGAGCAGTTGTTCTTATTAACCTTTTTTTTGGCTGCGACCCAAAATCCTGTTCAGATCAACAACGGCGACCCACATCCTCGTAAGCATTTTATTTCATTTAAAATCTAAGATAATTGTAGACGTTGTAAATATGTCTCACCTCATGCAAATCATCTATGTCTTAATAATGTTGAGCTTGGATGTTGATGATTTAGGTAGTCTAACACTTGATAATATTTTCATCAGGAATATTGGGGGAAATGATAAACCCACAATTTTTTGAGGACCCATTCAAATAGCTTGGCGACCCAACTTTGGGTCACGACCCAAGGGTTAAGAACCACTGACTTAGAGGTTCAGAGCAAGCACACACTGCAGTTTGAACTAGACTAAACAAAAGCGAATGCTGTGATATCAATTGAACTATTACACCGTGAACTTTTGTCGTCAGGTGTGGCGTAGGAGAGAGGTCGAACCTTTTCGTGCTGTCGTGTTGGTGCCACAGACGTGAGCACAGTAACCAGAAGGAACGGAAAAAGTGCCTTTACCCGGGCAGTCCTTCAGGGCTAAGATCGCCCGTTCCTCCTTGACAAAAAAAAAAAAAAAAAAAAAAAAAAATCGTATTCGCACGGCAGTGTGTATGCACCATACGTTTCATAAGCTCCTCATAATGTGTGTCATGAGCACCCGTGTCTCAAAACCAGGCTTGAGTCAGAATTTGTGCGACACAACTGTCTTCGAAAACTGCGAACAGGTCAACAAATGTGTGGTCCTTTCAGAATTCACAGTCGTCACGAATACACATGAACTCCACGCCCCTTTCTCACACGTCTTTCCGAAATTTGCATCCTTGACAGGAGTGCAACAAGGATATCGAAAAACGACGGGATTTGTGAGTGATAAGAGCACCTCACGTCACGATGATGCACCTGTGCACTAGGTCCCGAGTGCCACCTGTGTTCTGAAACACTTGCGAATCACAAACACTGATGTCACGATACCCTGTAATCAATCACACTTATCCCTTAGTGAATCTTCACAACACAAATAAAGAATGTCGTCCTGTTACTACAGTCTTCCAACCCATGGTGCTACCCCTTGCCGCCCGTCTACAAAACCTCTCATCATCCCCATTTGAACCCGGAAGTAGCGGCCCCGAAGGACCGGCGCTCGGTCCAGAGCTAGGCTCGAAATCTCTCTTTGTCAACTTGGACAGCATTTCCTCCACCTTTTCCCACAAGAAAACCTGACAACCGGTGACTGATCCCCCTTCCCCTTGCTTCTACAAGTCGGTGACACAGAAACACTCCCACTAATACCAAGCTTCTCTTCAGAGATCTATGAAAGGAACTAAGAACCGTCTCTGTTATCTGCGGATCTCCACAGTGAAAGTTGAAGCAACATTTTTTTTTTTACGCAACCCATTCCCCTGTTGCTGAGTTGTTTCATTCCGTGTTTCTTATTACGAGTGTGTCTATCATTGATTCATTTCCTGCCCACGTTCTTAGGAATTGTTTCCACTCCCGTGCCTCTGGCAAAACACAGGCTACGGTTCTAGAGAAATTGCGAGGGCAAACCAGTTCACTGGTAGGATTCGAACCAACTTGACTCTTTCACTGTCGGGCATTAGAAATAGCTGCATCCCTGTCATACTACTTTAAAAATAAAGGAGCAACATTTACATGTATTTGCCCCTTCAATATGAACTTCCAGACCAAGGTTGCGGTTATTGGAAAAAGAAAATAAACGCATTTGACAAATATTTGAAAAGGTTTTGATGCGGGACGCTCGCCCAAATCACGACTATCCAGACTTCTCTACAGAGAGGGGCTCCCAGACACAGATAAGTATACGAGTAGACAAATAAATCGAATTCATTTATCAGCCATAATTCTTATTAATACAAAACTGAAACCAAGTATCAATGGACCACACTCTGAAAAAAGGCAATCGAAAATGATATGTTTATCGTTCTGGTAAGTCAGCCAAATAGAAGCCAGGAGGACCCGTCTATCTTTCGAGTTCTTTCCTCACTCGGCTGCAACTAATTCTGCTGCCTCATAACAGACACGGCATCATGGGAACAGCTGCATCATGAACAACAACTGGTAGAAACGATTGGCCGAGGTATCGGTCATCATTCACTGAAACACATTTTCCCTACCGATTACCAAATTGGTGTTTGTATATGGGTTCCCCCTCTTTTTCAAGCCAATCGACATTACCTAACTCATCCGTTGGGCGATTTTACGAACCTCTCTCTCCCCTCTCCTTACAACCACGCTTCATTTGATGCACCCTTACAACCACACCCTACAGGGTCTTAAAGTTTTTCAGCCTCGATACCCCAAAGTTTAACTATAAGTTAACCTGATAGCCCCTCCCTCTCCAATATTAGCCTACTGCTACCGACTTTCAACTTTTAATTTACTTTGAGAGAGAGAGAGAGAGAGAGAGAGAGAGAGAGAGAGAGAGAGAGAGAGAGAGAGAGAGAGAGAGAGAGAGAGAGAGAGAGAGAGAGAGAGAGAGAGAGAGAGAGAGAGAGAGAGAGAGAGAGAGAGAGAGAGAGAGAGAGAGAGAGAGAGAGAGCGAGAGAGAGAGAGAGAGAGAGAGAGGGGGGGGGGCGAACCTCTATGAACAAACAGCTGAAATCTAGGTTCTCTTTATCTTTATTTTCAATAAAAAGATGACTAAAATATAATTCAAAACGAAACATACCTTTTTGGATACGCCCAGATACACCTGGTCTAAGAGTATCCTTCCTGCCATAAGCCAAATTTTGTCTACAGTTCCACGACCCCACCTTACCCAAATTCAGCCTAAATGGAGTAGAGATCTTTGATGGTAATATCTGCCTGGATGAGTTCTTGGGTATACCATAGCTGGCTTCAGCAGCCAGCTGTGAATGTATGCTAAACTCATTAATCTTGTTGCATAAAAAAACTATAGTTTTGAAGCTCGGCTTCAACCATAACGATGTTGAAAAGTTTCTTTTTTTTTTAAGTAAAGTCAAGCTCATCAAATATCCATTTGCGCTGATTTGCTTTTAAATAGCACGGCTGTACTGTTTACTAACTTAGCCGGACATAGACCAGCTGCATCGACGAAAATTGGGTTTGGCTGGTTGCAGCGAATTACTTCGGTCTATCTGAATGGGACTGCGTGACGCCGATTAACTCTGTTGCACTCTGAAACAGTATATAAAGAGAAGAGGCAGGATTACGCGGGGGAGGATTAATGCAAAGGGCCAAGAAAGACTGGTGCTAGATGTCCCACCCATCTGGTTGTCGTGGTTCGCAAACCGTGTATAGGAAAAGACTCGCGAAATTTAGATATTCTTTGCGGACGACAAAATACAAGTTCCGTCATATTTATATGTACATTTTTACCTGCTAGAGTGCATACACCCCTTACTTCAAGTTCCAAGAGTCTTACTTTGTGGACAGAAAAGGAAACGATTTCATTCTGTTAACTGATACGTGTTATCAGTTAAAGCACTTACGAGATTCCCTCCCCCGTTAAAATAGCTCGGCAGCATGAGATGCTGTTCAACAACTCGGCCAACATGGTGTTTCCCTCCCCTCCTCTTCCCAAAACCAGTAATGTCATAGCTGGGAGACAGATTTTTATATCGTTATCTGTACAACAATAAAATTCGAGGTAAAAAATTCATCAACATTTTCCTTTATTTCGGTTGGGGTCAATGCTACGAACCAAAACAATACCAACAGGAAAATGTAAACTGTAATTCTATATACAGTAACACCAAGGATCACACCTCATGTACCTTTTAGACATGGTGTCGTTTCTTATGGACTTCTGTTGACAAGGAACTGGTGTTCTATGCTTCTGAAGGGATGGACCCCAGGCTGAATGCCTTCTTGATGGATCGAGACACCTCCGTTTCAGACCAGAGGACATGATGCCCTTAGCTGCATACAATGTTTTTTTTTTTAGCCGATAAAACATACTGAATATAAATTTTCAGCCAGCTGTCAGAGTTCTAGTGTTGCCCAGAAGTTCCAGAACTAAAGGGCACCCTAGTCCCGACCAGGATTTAAACAACTGTTGTTCAGTTACTCTTTATCTATATGCACATTATAATAATGGTAATAATATCAACGATAACAATAACAGTAACAGTAATAATAATAACTGACAAAAACAATTATTATTATTATCTTATGGTTTCACTATTAGTAAAACCATAATAGTAATAATAATAATGATAATAATAATAATGAAAAACATGCATCAAAGAATAAAATAGTTTTATGTACTGTAGTGACCGTTCATTTCGTACGTACGACCTACTGAAATTAGCACGGAGTGCTAACATTAGCTGCCAAACCTGATGTCAGCAGCTGAAATAGCTTCAAGTAATACAAGAGAGCTGTCTGAAGGTCAATTCATATTAACTGAAATGTCATTAGTTAAGGCAGTCCGTCTATATTGTGTTCTGCTCCTAAATTACAGGTGAAACAGGTTATTCTCACCACATAAAATCCACTCGAACGTAGTTATTGTTCATTAGAGTTGAAGTTGTGGAAGGTTTTAAGTAAAACGACAACATTTGGCATTTCAAATACTGGCAATAAATAAATAAATATAGTGCTGCCATACAATAAGTAGATGAGAACTATGAAATTCATGCTGGAACAAGATCAATAAGGAAACAACAAGTAAAATGTAGTGAGCTAAAATATCAGCTTGGACGGCAGCAACCAAGGCTTAAATAACAACAGGTTAGTTTCGGAAAGAAAAGTAGCGATAATTATGACGTCACGAAGAGGCCCGTAAGGTGCCAGCTAGGCTTTCTCGAGTCACGGTGTGCCGAGACAAATGATTAGATAAGTCGGGTCAGACGACTACTGTCTCACCTCCTCATGACATCACATCGTTCATTTCTTTCCAACGTAAACTGGCCAGTCCTTAGGTGGATCTTGGCGGCAGCCTTCGCTGGTTGAAAATAAATAGATAAATGAATAGAAAAAAAATCTAGATCCGCAGAGGACGGCAATGTCATCCGGATCACAAGAGTCATAGACGAACATCCTACTCCCATCAACCCAACCACTGCGCGCGCCCGATATAGGTACACTTGACCCTTGTGCGGGCGATACCCCTTACGTACACCTAAATAGCCACAATGTGGCCGTGTCAAACTTTCTCATGACTTACGTTTTCTCCACTTTAATCTTCTTCTCGTCTATATGGAGCGGCTCGACGTCAAGGCACATTGGGATGGTGGTCGACTCGACAGCCTCGTGGTGTTCTTGTAGTAGTTGTTCTTGTTGCTGCTGTTGCTGTTGGTTTTGCTGCTGTTGTTGCTGCTGCTGCTGCTGTTTTTGTTTCTTGCTTTTGGATGAAGCGGCCTTGAGGATTTTCTTGCCATGTGTGAGGATATCGAAATCCACGGTCACGGGGACGTAGCGCCGTGTCGACCAGATGGCGTCCATGGTTGTGGTTGAGCGAAGCGCTTTGTAGGGGGTGGAGGGAGGGACGAGGCCCTCGCCTTACTACAGAATCTGGCCGGGACCGACCGACCGACCGACCGACCGACCGACCGACCGGGGCGAGACCTGTTCGGTGGCTCACGCTGGGCCCTTGAGAGGCAGACCAGGTAACAAACGGTCACTCGCTTTTTCCTCGTGTCCTTGCCGTCCCTTCGCAGTCCCAGTCGACGACCCGTGGCTCGGCTGATGCTCTATTTCAGAACTACCCTGACGGCAGATGCACAGGGTTGTTGTTGATGACGTCTATGGATTGTTCGTGCTACTGCAGGAGCTAATGAGACGATGATGCCGTTGCACTGTCTGGCCACCGCTTTGGGTTGTGCCTGAAGGACGAGTACGTGGGGCTCGCAGGAACGTGCTGCCCGTGGCAAACGCCCTGCATGGTGCCAATGGTCACCGCCACACTCCGGACGGTGGCGCCTCTTGTGCTCTCAACGTCACAGTAGCAGGCAGAACGAAAGACGTTTGCGGTGTCGCTAACCTACTACTACTAACACTACCACTACCTTGTGCGCGTACGTACTCCTCGTGTGAGCTTTCACCCTTGAACCGCTCGAGGGATTATAATTGGCCCCGAAGGCGAAGCGACAGCAGTGCTTCTTGATGTGATTTGCTCCCTCCTTGGCTGGTTTATTGCTTGCTTGTTCCCGCGTACGAGAGCGAGTGCGTGGAAGGGGGTGCGGAGTGGGGGGGGGGACGTTTTTCCCGTATCGTTCTGAGTCACTTCACAAGAAAACCACTCACGACGCTCAATTCAGACTCCTATCGTAGTTTTTTTTCATGTTGCAGCATTGATTTTAATTTGCGAGATTGTTGTGGTGGATGGAAGGGTCAAAGGGAGTTGTACTCTTGACTAGAGAGAAGAAGGCTTTCACTTATTGCATCTTTCCTCGTTATGTTCTTCGACTTTCCTCTCGCTGGCGAGGAAAGTTTCTACTTTTCGGAATATTCACGAGTCTTTCCTCCTCCCGAACTTAAAATCGTGATCTACGACCACAAACAGACGGACTGAATAGTGACAGATTACACTAACACTGGGCCCGACGCCCACTGAACAGCACTTCTGGCAGACCGTGGTCTCCGACAATGAATTTGCAACACTTGCCGTTGTGGTGCTTCTCTTCACGTAGCATTTGAACGTATCACTCGCGACGATGTGCAAAACGCCAGCAACAACGGCCAGATTGTATGACTCACCCTGTAAATGAGCAACAACCCGGTAGGTTCGCTAGAGCATGTGCGACATCAACAACTGGGGCAAAGAATCACGGAAAAGTAAAAAAAAAACTTGAGTAACGACTAGGCCGCGCAAGCCTAACAAAAGAAACAACGACTTATTTCGAGTGCATGCGTGCATGCGTGCGTGTACGAGTTTCGGCCATGACGTTTGTCTCACTCTCCAGGGGCGAGTTCTTGGTGTCGACAGGAGATCGTGACAACGGAAACGAAGTGTCAAACGTTCTCGTGATGGGCACAAGTCAACCAGGCTAAACCCATGGCCACGCGCGCCTGTGTCCTCTCCGTTTCATTCTCCTCGTTTCTTACACACTCCACAATAAACGTTTCCTTTTGACGGGAAGCTGAACCGTGTGCCCTGCACAACAGAGAGCGTCTGTGTGAGTGTTGATGTGAGAAAGAGAGACGGAGAACTAGCGAAGGAGGGCGCGCCAGTGTGCTGGTGTGTGCGTGTGTGTCTATGTGTGCTAAGCGCCACAACCGAACCCCGTCACTACACTGAGTTCACTGCAGCCCTGGGAACGACTACCCCGCTTCCACGCGCCTCGCTGGCCTCCTCTCCCGCTCACCCTCCCACTCTCCCCTTTTCCTCCTCCTCCTCCTCCTCCTTCTCCTCAACCCTTTCACCTACTTCTCTTCCTCAACTCGTTGCGTCGCCTTTCCTATATTTGTTATTCCTACTATATTCTGTGTCACGGTTCCCTCTTCCCTCCACTTCAACATCTTTTCTCCATCTTGTATCTACAACTTCCTTCGCTTTAACTCTTGTGTACGTACTTTCCTGTTCTTCCTTCTCTTGTACTTTCTCTTCCTCCTTCCTTCCGTTTCTTTTATTATCTGTCTTCCTCAGACATTCTTCTGCCTTCGTTGTTTCTCTCTTCTTCCCTTTTCTCTTCTCTCCTCCTCCTTTTTTCTCTTCTTAATCGTCTTTTTGAGATTCCAGGTTTTTACTTATTTGAACACGTGTGTAAGTACACACACACACACACACACACACACACACACACACACACACACACACACACACACACACACACACACACACACACACACACACACACACAAACACATATACATATATGTTTAGAAAAAATATATACATGTGTATATATATGTATATATGAATATATATACATATATACATACATGCATATATATGTATATATATATATATGTTGGTACATTGTGACAAGTTGATAATAAACTCATAACTCGGAACTATATATATATATATATATATATATTGACTTTAATACGAAAGCAATTTCATAGATGTTTACCTATGTAATATTTTCAGTGTTCTGTACAAAAGACCTTGCTTCAGGAAGGTGAGCACAGATGTGTTGTCCAGTGTCGATTACAAGGAGCCATCTTCAGAATGAAGAAAATACAATTAGCTACGCAGAAACGACCACATAGTTACATGATTAATAAATGCAAGAGCGAAAAGAAACGATTAGCTTATGCATAATCATCCGAGGAACGTGGGAGGTCATAGGTGGACTGGTTGGGGGGGGGGGATATAAGTTGACCTAATTCTGTTGGTGCTGCGTCTCATGGTTGGGGAAGCGGGGGAGGAGTGTTGACGGTTGTGGGGTGTTGAGGTCTCGTCCGGACATAAAGACTGCGAAGGATAAGCATCTTTAAACCTGAAGGAATTATTAATCAAATACGGCCACTGTCAGATTGGAGGGAATACGTATGATGAGAGTTCATTCCCCATGAACCCATTAAACTCCGATGACAAGATTCTTGTCATTTGGTCAAATAAAACAAAAAATCATAAAACACCAAAATGTTTGATCAAACACCAGAAAAATATGACGTCAGTCCTCGCTCCGCGAAGCGAGGACCGACGTCATATTTTTCTGGTGTTTGATCAAACATTTTGGTGTTTTATGATTTTTTGTTTTATTTGACCAAATGACAAGAATCTTGTCATCGGAGTTTAATGGGTTAAGACGACTTTCAACTTTGTGTAACAATACTAGTTTTGTCAACAAGAGTATGTCCTTCAGCGTGGTGGTAGATCTGACGATGATGCTTGGTTGTCCTTCTCCAGAAATTCAGAGACAAGATCACCTTCCGAGAGTGAACGGCACAACGATATTCACAAACTACAGTGGATTTTGGACATGATACCAGAGCTACCAAACTATTCTTCATAACAAGAGAACTAGTACGAGGGTGGTTGTAAAAGATTAATACTTTTAACACGAACTTGACGCTTGCGAGTTTACAGATTTCATAAACTATCGTCTTGGTGTATTTCTCATCTAAACGAAAGTATTTAAAAGTGTCCTAGTAGAGGACCGTTATGGGATTTATCTGGTACGTTATTCTTGACTGTAACGTGAATCTGGCGAAGTACGGTGACATTTCACAAGATTTCTCTAAACTCGAATGGATCACTGCCCAACGCGAAGGTGAATTTTCCTATGAACGAGGTTAAGGGGGACCTTAATATCTATTTGATATTTAGTGACTGTCCTCGGCTGTTTTAAAGTAAAAAAAAAAACAAGAAAAAAAAGAAAAAAAAAACACAAAGAAGGTAATCAAACCCATTATTTCCCAGACCATTCATTACTCCCACATCTGCC
>NC_134792.1:51715053-51730053 GCF_046742065.1 Oratosquilla oratoria | reverse complement strand
GAGAGAGAGAGAGAGAGAGAGAGAGAGAGAGAGAGAGAGAGAGAGAGAGAGAGAGAGAGAGAGAGAGAGAGAGAGAGAGAGAGAGAGAGAGAGAGAGAGAGAGAGAGAGAGAGAGAGAGAGAGAGAGAGTGAGAGAGAGAGAGAGAGAGAGAGAGAGAGAGAGAGAGAGAGAGAGAGAGAGAGAGAGAGAGAGAGAGAGAGAGAGAGAGAGAGAGAGAGAGAGAGAGAGAGAGAGAGAGAGAGAGAGAGAGAGAGAGAGAGAGAGAGAGAGAGAGAGAGAGAGAGAGAGAGAGAGAGAGAGAGAGAGAGAGAGAGAGAGAGAGAGAGAGAGAGAGAGAGAGAGAGAGAGAGAGAGAGAGAGAGAGAGAGAGAGAGAGAGAGAGAGAGAGAGAGAGAGAGAGAGAGAGAGAGAGAGAGAGGAGAGAGGTAGAGAGAGAGAGAGAGAGAGAGAGAGAGAGAGAGAGAGAGAGAGAGAGAGAGAGAGAGAGAGAGAGAGAGAGAGAGAGAGAGAGAGAGAGAGAGAGAGAGAGAGAGAGAGAGAGAGAGAGAGGGAGAGAGAGAGAGAGAGAGAGATAGAGAGAGAGAGAGAGAGAGAGAGAGAGAGAGAGAGAGAGAGAGAGAGAGAGAAATGACCGGAGCACCAGAAGTACTGAAATTGTAACATTTATATTTTGGCACTCATATTGTCCGCCATATTGACAGAAGTCTTGGATATTTCAAGTTTCCTGGTGTGAGTGCCAATTGCCTGATGTCTGGAATTGTCATTTTGTATTGGTATATTATACATGTGAATTATATGTGCCACAAGCTAACTGCAACTCGCGGCGTATAATGTTTGATTTAAGTATGTACTTTACGACATATGGAAAATTATATTGGGAAGTGTAAATGTTTGAAATTGAGTCATTGCATTGGTTCATTATATATAATAAAAGTGTTATGAAATTATACTAGAAGATAATGGTATTGTCATGAAAAAATATAATTCATTAATTTACGCTCCCGTTTGTATTGTTCCGCGATAGAAAATAGTGTTATTGCCGTGTTAATGATTGCTAGAGAAAGTATTACTGTATGGTGACGGTATACTGTATGTGAGCTAATAAAATATTGTGTACTGTAATTTGTGAACCGATGAAAATATATATGGGTTATTGTAATAGTGGAATTGTCACCCTCAAAATGCACTGAGTAGTGACGTGCATGGCGTCGGTAGAGGATAACTTCTAAGCGTCCCATTTAGTGACTGGCTCTCGGCCAGAGACAACATGTGTTGAGCAAGTAGCCAAGGGAAGCCCTTTTGGTAAGCATTAAGTGAGAATGTTTCTGTAATATGTTTGAATATGTAATCGTACATCAAATGTAGAAGTCACATCATTATATTTGGTTTGTCAGACCATGAATGGATGGTGATGATAAAAGCGGATTTATGATGAGCTATGGCGGCGAAATTAATCATGGTATGTGATCTTGTCAAGGTTAAGTTGATCGTGTGGAGCATTGAAATATGGTAGAAAGTATTGATAATGAAATGTAATTAATTATTGTGATAATTGTTAATATAATCTATTGACTATCAATGCAATTTTTTATTATGAATGGTATTTGCAGATACCACAGTCTGTATGAGATTCAACACCAGTCCCGAAGGGTCCTCATTAAACGAGTATGAGTGACATGATTCCTCATTCATCCTTGTACCTCATGCCGCATACTTCGGGCATTGCGGACCGTGACACCTGGAATGATATGACATTATTCAGATGTTCATTAATCTTCTCCGTAACAGGTAGCAATCTCCCCTTTATTCCGGCTGCCGTGATGGCGAAGCCTACCGTATCTTGATTGACCCATATATATATATATATATATATATATATATATATATACATATATATGTATATATATTTGATATATATATATATGTATATATATATACATTCACTATAAACCCACTATCGGAGAAATTATAACGTAAATTACAGGGAAACTGTATATTTCTACTACTATCTGTAGTCCTCTTCTGCTGAAGAGGACTACAGATAGTAGTCGAAATATACAGTTTCCCTGTACTTTCCGTTATTATTTCTCCGATAGTGGGTTTATAGTGAACCTTTACAAATGTGCTATAACATTCCAATTTCCAATGTATATACTGTATATATATATATATATATATATATATATATATATATATATATATATATATATATATATATATGCAATAAAAACACTAGGAGCGTGTGTTCACAAATGCGTAAGTAACCACTAGGAAAAGTAAACTAACGAAGCAGAGCGCTTTCGTATAATTACATCTTCAGTGCAGATACAAAGAAGGAATTATAAGATGAAGAAACAAGGTACAGAATATATAACATAGTGAAAAGGACATTCGGAGAGGTAGTGGAAGAAGTACACGTGACGGACGTTTGGGCCGTCCTGGTAGCCAACAAGTATGGGACGTTTGGGCCGTCCTGGTAACCAACAAGTATGGGACAACTGTTCATAATTTATATTACAATTCAAACAATTTTGAAATTTCATGAGAAATAAAACTATCTAATTTGTACAAACCTTGATGAAGATTAACATTTATCCCCTTACTATATTTGATCAAACTGCATTCAATTAAATTTCTTTCTGTTATGTTGTTGTTGTATGTGATGACTTTAGCGTTATCCCAGTCAACTGGGTGGTTAAAATGGTTCATGTGGTTGAATATACCGCTAGATTGGTTTCCCTCTCTAACGTATTTCTTATGTTGATTGATTCGTGTTGTGAGTGTTTTAGCAGTCTGACCAACATAAAACTGATTACATGATTTGCAAGGTATTTTGTACACACACCCTTTATTACTATTGACAGAATTATTTATGAGCAGTTGTCTTACAGTGTTCTTATTATTGAAAACTACATTAATGTTAAATTTACGTAATATATTTGGAATATTTTGCAGGTTCTCTTGGTACGGTAAAATTAGCAAGTTATTCATATTGACAGTTTGAGTTGACCTAAGGTTGTAAAATTGTGTGTTAAAGATTGCAAATTCCAATTTAATGATAAATTCTATTCTCAGAAATTTGGAATGAGCATGGGTAATCCTCTCTCCCCCGTATTGAGTAATTTATATATGGAGTTTTTTTAAACCAAAATTTTAAGTAAGATCATTCCCCCCAACATTACATGGATGCGGTACATTGATGACATCCTATGTCTGTGGCCCATTCAAGATAATGTAAATGATTTTTTATGTAAGCTTAATAATTTGGTCAGTTCCATTAAGTTCACGGTGGAGATAGAGAAAGAAGGCGTTTTGCCTTTCCTTGATTGTAATATCTACCGCCGTGAAAGTGAGTTGGCTACCAGGACGGCCCAAACGTCCGTCACGTGTACTTCTTCCACTACCTCTCCGAATGCCCTCTTCACTATGTCATATATTCTGTACCTTGTTTCTTCATCTTATAATTCCTTCTTTGTATCTGCACTGAAGATGTAATTATACGAAAGCGCTCTGCTTCGTTAGTTTACTTTTCCTAGTGGTTACTTACGCATATATATATATATATATATATATATATATATATATGTATATATATATATATATATATATATATATATATATGTATATATGTATGTGTATATATATATATATATATATGTATATAAGTGTATATATATGTATATATATGTATATGTATGTACGTATATATGTATATATAAATATATATATATATGTATATATATATATATATTATATATATATATATATATTCCCTTGAAACATTTGTGGTCGCATCTGCAAGTCAAAAATTTGGTTAATTAGCCATCAAAAAGTCCACTGACCATAATAAGCCACAAACCGAATTTGAATGAAATCACCAAAACATTGACACATCTCTACTCATCTACCATCAATCAAGATATGGAGTGAGGTCATCGTCGTCTGTGACGGACTTCTGTAAGCAGTAAGCATATATATATATATATATATATATATATATATATATATATATATATATATATATATATATATATATATATATATATATCAATTCCCCTTCCACAAAGCCAAATGTGTAACAAAATTCCCTTGTTATTCTCTTTTCCGAGTCTATTAATCACCTGTCCAAATTTCTTCCCAAAGATGAGGTATATCTAATTCATAATTACCCAAATATTATTAGTAAAATAATTGTTAATACTCATGAGAGTTTGAAAGAAGATCACATCCTGGGGGTTTACTTCCTTTCGTGTAAAGATTGTAACCTAGCATACCTTCGACAGACAGGGAGAGACCTAAAGACAAGGTTAGATAAGCACAAAAGGTCAAATAAGTATGGTCAAGAGAGTTCAGTCGTGTTCCAACACGTGAATAATTGAAATCACTGGATGGACTGGGACAAATTTGAAACTCGTTTATAAATCTGGTTGTGGGTTCAGAAGGAAGATGGTGGAATCCACTTTGATAGATTATTTTCTCACTATGAATATTTCAAAGGGTCATTTGACCCCCGACATTATCTCGGCTTTGTTCATCACAAAACAAGTTGTCAACAGGAATCCTCCCCCTTCCCCTCCCCCTGACCTGACCTGACCTCATGTCATCCTCAGGTCACCAGAGAGTGAGGGTAGTGGTATTTACTCCTTCCTTCATTCGTTTTCTTTTGTAAGTGTTTGCTTTTTAAAGATAGCATCCTCCTCTCACTTTGTATTACTGAAGAGGATTGCAGTTAGCAGCCGCGCATTCATCTCTTTCTTTCGTTCCGGCTGTGGTGTTAGTCGTGGCGTATAGATATATGTGAGCGGCCTGGGTATCGCAAAGGAAGCACAAGCCCATCGATCTAGGTCCAGGATGAGCCTGCGTAGGTAGGCTCAACGTGTGTCCTTGCTCCCAGGACGATCGACTAACCTTCTCATCGGAGGAGCTCAGGAAGCTTTTTATGGAATTAGCGGCTCTTCCTGAGGCAAGGAGACCAGAGGGTGGTGAGACCAGTAGCAAGGGTGACACCTATTACTGGCTCGGACACAGCGATGGTGTGTATCCACTGCGGTTCCTGACATCAAGCAATGCGAACCACCGCACCCCAAGGAATGACCACATCCGTGAGGCTGTTGGTGTTTAGGTCCCGTGACGAACGCAGGTCACCTCTATGTGGGGTTTAGTATAATCTCGGGCTGCAAGAACTAATTCACATCTATGACTCATATTACGGTGAAGCAAACAATGAAGTGGTGTAGCAAGGCTCACCTAGGATGCTGAGCTAAATGATCTCGCGATGGCCATTCTGTTTTAAAAATTGCTCTGGCTGGCGTCAGACGATTTTATTCAGTCCAGAAGGAGGAGATTCGAGGTGAAATGAGGTCTTGATCGAGTGTACTTCTCAGCAGGAAGAAACATATCAAAGAGCTCATCAGGTCGAAGGGGTCGACCCGTCAGAACGATGTCACATTACAGATCCTTCTTCTTCTTCTTCTTCTTCTTCTTCTTCTTCTTCTTCTTCTTCTTCTTCTTCTTCTTCTTCTTCTTCTTCTTCTTCTTCTTCTTCTTCTTCTTCTTCTTCTTCTTCTTCTTCTCCTCCTCCTCCTCCTCCTCCTCCTCCTCCTCCTCCTCCTCCTCCTCCTCCTCCTCCTCCTCCTCCTCCTCCTCCTCCTCCTCCTCCTCCTCCTCCTCCTCCTCCTCCTCCTCCTCCTCCTCCTGCCCACACCTTGTGGACGACGCCGGGCGATTTTATTCAGGAGACAGATAGGCGGAATTGGGCCCAAACTTGGTTGGAGGTGAATGAAATAATTTGGCATCGGTCAGCCAGAAAAAAATGTCTAAAGTGTTTCATCGTGTTTTCAAGAGGACGAGTCAAGGTTAGACCGCGACCGATCCCAAGGTGTCCTTTGACAAGAATCAAATCCACAAAAGATCATTCTACAGGCAGAAAAGAGAAAATGAAAATAAAAAGGAAAAAGAAATAGAAGAGAGGGAATAAGAAAAATATCAGAAAATCAAATTGAAATAAAAGACACTAAATAGAAGACAGGCGATCTTGGTAAATAGACCGTACGAAAATCTACAAGTGACGTTACTACAGGCAGAGAAAAAAAAAGTAAAAAGAAAATAAAAAATCAAGAAAAAAGAAAAGATAGAACAAAAAATAAATAAAGAGAAATGGAATTAAGATGATGGGAAATCTTCGTCAATAGATCAAAGGAAAAAGAATGGAAGAGGAGGAGGAGGAGGAGGAGGAGGAGGAGGTCGCCCATAGATGAATCTAGGACAACGAAGTGGAAGGAGACAGTGTCCGCTCTCCCCCTCCTCCTCCTCCTCCCCTCTCCTTCCCCATACCCTCCTCTTTTCGCTCCCCCCCTCCCCCGTTCCCTCCATTCTTCCAGCAAGGCATTACAGACATAGCCTACCCGCTATCAACAGTCTCCTCCTTTTTTTCACGGGAGACGAGGAGGAAGAAAAAAAAAAACGAATCTCGAACTCTCGAAAGGTCAGTGACCGACGGAGGAGGCAGAGGAAGAGGAGGAGGAGGAGGAAGAGAGAAAGAAAGAGGAGGAGGGGTAAGAAGACGAAAAGGAGGAAGAGAAATAGGAGTAAAAGAGAAAGAGGAGTGCTAAGAGGAAGAAGAAGAGGAGTAGGATGAGGAAGAGGTTGAAGAGGGCGAGGAAGAGAGGGAGTAGGAGGAGGAGGGGGTGAAGAAGGAAAAGGAGGAGGAGGAGGAGGAAAAAGGTGGAAGAAGAACAAGGGGAGGATGAAGAGAGAGACAATTAAGAGGGAAAGCAAAAGAAGAAAGAGGAGGCGAAGGAGGAAGGAGAGGAGGAATAAAAAAGGGGAGAGAGAGGAGGAAGAAGAGGAAAAGGAAGGGGGAGGAAGAAAACGAGAAAGTGAAGAAGAAAAGGGACAGGAGAAAAAGGAGAAGAAGGAAGAAGAAAGAAATGGAGGAGGAAAAGGTGAAATAGGAGGAGGTGGAGGAGGAGAAGGAAGAAGAAGAGGAAGAGAAAAGATGAAAAAATGAAAGCGGAGGAAAAAATTTAGGAGGAGAAAAGGAAAGAATAGAAGTGGAGGAAGAGAAGGAGTAGGAGGAGGAGGAAGAAGAGGAAAAGGAAAAACAAGAATAAGAGCAGGAGGAGGAAAAGGAAGATGAGAAGGAAGCAGAGGAGAAGAAGAAGATAAAGAAGGAAAGTGTGGAGGAAGAAGAGGAGGAGATGGGTAAGTAGAGGAAGGAAGACGAGGAGAAATAGGAGGAGGGAGGGGAGGAAGACGAGGAGAAATAGGTGGAGGGAAGGGAGGAAGAAAACTAGGAGGAGGAGGGGAGGAAGAAGAAAAAGAAGAAAAATAATTATAGGTAAAGAAAAAAGAGAAAAAGGGGAGGATGAGGAGGAGGAAAAGAAGAAGAAGAAATAAGAAGAGCAGTAAAAGAGCAAGAGGAGGTGAGAAGAAGGAAGAAGAGGAGGAATAGAAGGATGGAGAGAGGGAAAAGAGGAGGAAGAAGTAGAAAACTAGGAGCAGCGACGGGAGAAGAAGGAGGCGGAGGAGAAAGAATAGAAAGAGGTAGAAGGGGAAAAGAGTGGACAAAAGAAAGAGGAAGAGCCAATGCAAGAGAAAAGAGAGTATGGTAATAGTAGTAGTAGTAGTAGCAGTAGTAGTAGTAGTAGTAGTAATAGTAGTAGTAGTAGGAAGAGGAGGAGGAGGAAAAGGAAGACAAATAAATCAGAGGATAAGGAGGAGGAAGAGGAGAAGAAGGAGAGGAGGAATAATAAAAGGAGGAAGAGGAGAGGAAGGGGGAGGTAGAGAACATGAGGAGGAGAAGGAGGACGAAGAAGAGAAGTAGGAGGAAAAGGAGAAGGTAGGCGTAGGAAAGAAATAAAAGGAGGAGGAGGGGCAGAGAGAAGAGGAGGTCGAGGAGGAGAAAGAAGAGGAGGAGGAGAAAGAGAAGGAAAAGGAGGTGAAGGAGCTGGAGGAAAAGGAAGAAAGGGAAAAGAAAGAGGAGGAGGAGGAGGAGGAAGAGCAGAAGTAAGAGGAAGAGAAGAAGGAATAACGGAAGGAAAAGGAAGAAAAGAAAGAGGAGGATGAAGAGGAGGAGGAGGAGGAAGAAGGGGAGGACGAGGAAGAAGAAAAGGTAGGAGATACAGGAGGAATATGAGGGAGAGCAAGAGGAATAGGAAGATATAGAGGAGGAGAAAGTGAAGAAAAAGGAAGAAGAGAAAGAAAACGAGGAAGGAGAATAAAAGCAGAAAGATGAGAAGGAAAAGGAAGAAGAGGAAGTGTAGGAGGAAGAAGAGGAGGAGGAGAGGGAGGAGGAGTATGGAAGGGAGGAACAGGGGGAGGAGGAGAAGGAAGAAGAGGAGGGAAGAGTGGAGAAGGAAAAAGAAGTTGGAAGAAGAGAAAGAAGAGAGGGAGGAGAAGGAAGAAGAGGAGCAGAGAGCATGGTACAACGAGGAGGACCAGGAAGAAGAAGAAAGGAGGAGTGGTAGAGGAGTAGAAGGAAAAGGAAGAAAAACGATGAAGAGGAAAAGGGGGAGGAGAAGGAAGAAGAGGAGCAGAAGGCATGGTACAAAGAGGAGGAGCAGGAAGAAGAAGAGGAGAAGAGTGGGAGAGGAGTAGAAGGAAAAGGAAGAAAAACGAAGAAGAGGAAAAGGGGGAGGCGAAGGAAGAAGAGGAGGAGAGAGAAGAGGAATAAGAGGCGATCCTCGCTTCCGTTCTTCCCCTGGCTTTACTGGGCCCTGCAAGGTGAAGTCCTTCTCATCTGCTCCGGTGCTGCCCCTCGAGCTCGCTATGGGCTCTCCCCCTCCCCCTCCCCTCCCCCACCCACCCACTTCCATATATGGGACGTGGTCCCGCTATGGGAGCGGCGGCGGTGGCGGCGGAGTCCTCTTAGGGCTAGCTGTTCTTTGGCGGGTTCCATGGACGGGACCCCGATGGCTGGAATGACAGACTCTCTTGTTGCAGAGCTTCGTCTAGCTAACCTCAGACTTCTTCCTTCCTTCCTTCCTTCCGCTGAGGACAGTTGGGCTCTTTGCTCCAGACACCATCATCTTTACTGCCCAATAAATCACCACCAAGTTAAGATGAATGGCCAGTCATCAACAAATCAGCGAGTGAATTTAAATATTTCCTGTATGTAGGTAGAGCCGAAACCCGGCAACAGCAAAACCCATAGATCTCTCAGTCGACATTTCGTGTTCAACTCAGGGAGCGAGTGGCAGTCCACATGGCCGCATCCCTCAGGGAAGGCCATTTTTTAGCCCATCTGTAATGGACTGTAAAACCAATCACTCACCTCTTCCTCTTCTACTTTCTTTGTGACTCCCTTTACTATGCCTATACGCTTGTTCTGTCCCCAGCTTCACCTGTTTTCTCATCTCCCATCTCTCCTATATTTCGTTCCTTTTCTTTTCTTTATTTCCATCCTTCTGCATTCCAGGACTCCCCTTCTCCCTTTTATCCCGATATACGCTTGTCTCACCTCTTCACTCACCCTGGTACCTCTCTCCACCCTCTCCACTCACCCTGCCATCTCCTCCCTCCTTCTTCGCCACCTTGACCCTTCCCCCCCCTCATTCACACTTCCACAATCATTTCTGTGCGTCCCGGTGACTGTCAGTGACCCAGGCTACTCGGGCGCAAAGAATGACGCCTCTTGACGATGGCCTCAGGGCTCTCTTGGTGAGAAGGGTGAGCGTGGCTATGTGAAGGTCAGCCACCTGTCGGCATTTAGGGACTGATTGTACTTAAGGTCATCCGCCTATCCCCCCATAGTCTCCCTCCCTCCCCATTCTCGTCCTCAATCCCCCCTCTTCCCCCCCGATCTCCTCGCTGTTTGTGCCAGGATCCCGTTGAGTTCCAGGTCGCATACCTTGCCCCCTCTCCTCTCCTCCACCCTCTCTTGCTCTTAGTCCTAATCGCTCGCGAGTTGCGGTGCTCCAATTACGTAAAGACCTTGAGTGACTCTTGCCTCCGTTCCTCCGCTGATGTGAGATCCGCCGAGTTTCGTCCTGGCGCTGCCAAAGAAGCCTCGATCGATCGATCGATCCACAAAGTGGGTCACTGTGCTGGAATGTCCATCTGCTCCATTTCGATACACATTTGTCGGACTTCATTCAACCATGCACGCGCTGGAGGCGTCATCGGAAGCGTTTTGGTCTCGCATTGGCTTAGTTGTGGGTACGAGTCCCACTTTCCTCTCCAATTATCAACAGTGACTCTTTATTACCTGCCCCAACGGTTCCTCAAGCGCATACAAACAGGGCAAAGGTGACGGCTTCGGCCGCAGCTACTAAGCGTCTTCTGGCGTAGCAGGCTTCCCACCCACTAATGCCAAGTTATTCCCATACCACTGAGGGGCCAGAGGCTGAACAGGGTCGAGTGGGTCTCGACCGTCCGAGGCCCGTTCGCGTCCAACCTCTCGGTTGGGTGGAGTGTGTTTCTCCCAACATACTCGTACAAGTAGCAGGCAAAGGCAGAATGAAATATGTGGAGGGCGTTATCGTGATGAAATCGTAATTGGGCCACGACTCCAGTCCGCCCCTCGGCGAGGATGTGATTCACTCTTGCATCCTCTCCAGAACCTGTCTACGTGCTCCTCCTCCTCCTCCTCCTGTTATTGTTGCAACAGGCGATGACGCTGCCATCGCAAGGCCATTTCAGAGAAATGTTTCTTTAGCGTCCTTGCCCGACTATAACAATGATTCCCACCCTTTTTCCTATCTTCAATTACAGAAAGTTTTTACGAAATGCAACACTATTTCAGTTATAGGTTTTACAAGACTTCGGTGATTTGAACTTTTCCTACCCTCCAAGTTACTAAAGTTTTTTTGTGCTTCATCATGCCGCAGGAATACAGACATACAACGTTGACGTCTTCATCCGATACGCACATCCTGCTGTAAAAGAGTTTGAACCCTGAAAAAAAAACTAAAATGGCCGGGCAAGTGATTTTTTGTGTCCTAATATCATCACGCTGGCCTTCATGTACCCGATCCACTGTTACTTATAGCGATGTTCCGACGCACGCACAGGTCCTCGTAGCTCTTGCTATTAGGTGATGCCGCCATCAGATTCCATGACGAAGTGGCTAGATCGACGCTCCGCAGCTGCCTTAAAGAATAAAATAAACTAAATAAATGAATAGATAAATAATAAACAAACAAATAAATAGATAAATAAATACAAATTAAAAAATCGTTTGGCATTTGTTACAATAGAATCTGTATAGCGCGCTACCCTGAACTTCGTTCAATCTCCCGTCCACTCCGTCCTCCCCATCTCTCTCCAAAAATATTTCCCTCTGCATTCGATTACCATTCTTCTGATACCTCACCGCCGCCACCACCCATCATCCGCATCATATCCTTGAATCTTTTAATCTACCACCACTATCCCCCCTCCCTTCCTCCGCTTCGAGATTTCGTTCCAACTGTCGTAATCCCGTTTTCTCAAGATCCGATACTAAACGTTCGATACAAGGAAAAACACCCCCGAGGTTAGGTGCGCTGGTGGTGTAATCGGAAACGTGCTGGTCTCACATTCGCTCACTTGCGGGGATCGAATCCCGCACTCTTCTCCGACTCCCAGCGGTGACTGTTACTTGCCCCCAGCAGTCCTGCAGCGCATAACAAGGAAAAGGTGAAGACTACGGCCGTGGCTATTCTTCAGCGCCCCCTGGCGTAGGCTCCTCATTTTAATCCTGAAGTTATCGTCCGGTTCACTTTCTGAGAGTGTAAAGCCCCTTCCTCAGTCCCTCCGACGTATCTTCACAACCACCTCACCGCCATTTTTCTTCCACAACCGCCAGCAACTTCCTTATCTTTTTCGTCCCTACTTCTCAGCTCCCCATCTCACCTCTTCACACACTTCCTTCGACCTCAACCTTGACACTGGGAAACAGATACAAAAGGTCTTCAGTCTACTTAAGCGGACCTCGAGACTGATACATGTAACTGGTCACACTCTTTGGAGTCCACAATGAGCCATCACCCTGCCAGGAACCTCACGTTGTCCCAACGTTACTAAAACATACTGTCAAGAGTGTTGCCAAGGCGTTCCGTGAAGACAATGCACTTTTGGAGTATGCGTCAGTTTTTGTGGTGTTAGATCAAAGGGCTCTAGCCTTTAACGTGTTGAAATAGAAAAGGAAACCGTCAAAAGTATTGTGGTTGAGACAGTGGGTAGGAAGAGAAAGCAAACATGTACAGTATGTAACAACCTAGTAATGGAACTGTATATTGAAGACAGCCGTAGTTTATATGAGTATCATTAATGGATCATACTATTACGAAACAAGATTCAGAAAAGTGATTCCATCTAATCAACGATTATATGTTACGCTCATTTGTCTGAATGATGCGCGCGTTAAAAAAGTAAGAAATATAATGATTTACTATAGCAAAAATAATATTTCATTTTCCTGAATAAACTTCATAATAAACGAGATAATTTTGCAGTAGTGATGTACCAGTGTTAGATGTATTAAACTACTGGCATTGGGATGTAGATATCCAATTACTTAGATTTTGAGTAGCTCAATCAAGTGAAACGGCCTTGCTTGCTGTGGATGTACTGCGTCTTGCTGCACTGCTTCTGACCCAGGGCAGTGGGCGAGATACAGGGACGACCCGTCATCCATGAGGAGCTAAGATGAAAAGGGGGATGGGTGGTGGATAGGAGTGGAATGGGTGGGAGTGGGTACGTGCCTTTAAATTGGCTACCTCCCTTATAAGGGGGAAAACTCTTGGTAGATAGACAGATAGACAATCAAGCTCAGGTCGGGTTTGATGGTGATGCACCTCACCGTTTCACTTAGTTTGTTACGGAAGCCATCACGCACGGCTTGCTGGTGTAGCGGTTAGCACTAAGGACTAGCGATAACGTAGGCCCTAGGTCGATCCCCACTCAGGCTTTGAAAGCTTCGTTAACACTGCAAACCGTTACTGTTCCCTTTGAGGAAGGGGATGGTGTGTGTTTGTAAAGTCAGAACTTTTCTCATAGATCGGTGTAGCCTATATACGAGCTCTGAACTTTGATCTGGGGGAGGGGGTAACATATGTCGATCGCGAGTCCAACACATGGTCCCGGATCATGACAATAAGACACTTGGCAAAAGAGTCTAACCAAAATAAACTCCGCTATTTAACATCCTCCAAGTTGTCATCCTGTCTTTCACAACTGTCCGTATGAATCAGCCTTTCAAGCACTTTTCTATTCATTCCGGTAGTTTTCCTTTGAGTTCACCTGCATATTTCCACATCAACCTTTTGTGAGGCAATTATTCAAAGCTTTCTCCAGATTCAGGGGCACATAAACCACTTAACCATCTTCTCCATAAAGTAAACAATCGTTCCTGAGTGAAAACTTAGTCAATCAGATGTGCAGGCTTCCTTTTCTAAATCAAATTGGCTATCTGCTGAAAAAAATTGTCCACCGGTCTTTGAAAATTCTCTCGCACTATCTACCTATAATGTCATGTCAAAAGCACGCCTTCGAGGGTTCCTCCTTGATTTTTCTTTTATAGACTTTGGTCACATCTGTCCTTTTTTATTTTCGGGGCACTCTCCTGTCGTCTGGTGAACACACAATTAGTGCATGATCACGAACCACAGCATTCTTTGATTATCTAGCCAGACACCTCGTCGGGTCCTGCGCCTTTTAATACATCTTGGGTCTCTAGTAAGTTATATGTATATATATATATATATATATATATATATATATATATATATATATGTGTGTGTGTGTGTGTGTGTGTGTGTGTGTGTGTGTGTGTGTGTGTGTTTGTGTGTGTGTGTGTGTGTGTGTATACATATATATATATATATATATATATATATATATATATATATATATATGTGTGTGTGTTTGAGTGCATGCAACACCTACCCGCGCATTCGTGGTAGGTGTTGCTCCTCCTCAGCGATGAAATACCTTCAGCACAGTGACGACCTTGATGGATTTTGTTCATGCTGAGGGCGAAGGTGTTCGTAGGCAGTTGAGGGTTTGACCCTGGCCTGAAGGCGAGGGGGCCTCATCGACAGAATCTTCGGCAGAGTTCGCACCTCCGAAGGTGCCCAGAACGGCCTGGCGTCGGACGAAAGAAAACCCACGAAGAGCGTCACGGTGATGAAGAGATTAGACGAGTTGGTCGGTTCTCAACTTTACGATGTTGTTCATCTTTCAGCCCTCCACCCTCTTGTCTCTCGCCCTCCTCCTGCCTTCCACCGCCCCGTTTCCCGCCAAGGAATCCAACGTCGTTATTGTTTTGGGCATGGAATCATCGGGCGTTAAGAAAACCACCCAACATATTGGATGTAAACATCATTTCTATCTTCATTTGTTTGCCATATTTACGTTTAATATTGCAATCTAATCTGGAATTGTCAGATTATTTGCAGCAGACTCAATGAACACAATATGCACTGGCACATAAACACAAACATTCATTCTCAAGGAAGTGAGCACTGACAAGAAAGAACAAACGCCCCACTGAGCAAGAATTGAAAAGTTCTTACTGCCACTTGTCCTACAGGTTCACAAACGCCCACTGCGTACCGCGCATTTGATCAACTGTAACTGAATGAACGGATAGACGTATAAATACTTTTTGATGCATCAATAAATGGATAATAGATTAACTCAAATAATGGATTAATAAACACATGAATGAGTATTGAGCCATCAACGAGTAAGTGAATGAGTAAATGTAGATTTATGAAAGGATAGATAGATGAATGGATAGTTGATAATCATCATGTATATGTAATTAATTCTTCACTATCGAGGGCGGCGGAGATGCATTAGCTCATCGACATCCAAAACTAAAAGAAAATTGTCAAGTCGCAAGCGATCAGGATCCTTGTTCGAATAGATGGTATCTCCATTCATAAAGGAATGTTGCGTGGTTCTGGTCAGCAGCAGGAGTGTCACCCTACTCGCTGGGGCTCTGACGACTAATTCTGCAGTCGCCAGAACCCGATGAGGGTTGGGTGGAAGGGGTCAGTTGAATTAGACGA
>NC_134792.1:51695053-51710053 GCF_046742065.1 Oratosquilla oratoria | reverse complement strand
CATATCAATATCATATTCATACACATACATTATATCAACCTCATAGAATTAGTGGCAATCCCGAAATGGTAAACTGGGCATTATGGTGTGTACTTCTTCGACGAATTCACATTGTCTCACTACATTGTAAACAAATGCGTCACGATCCATTGTCTTTAACCCGTGTACCAGTTTTAATCATTGGCCATTGCAGCACATGAGGACAGTCGTAAAGGATAAGATGTCAGCATGGAGAGCGATGACAAGCAGATTCCCACAGGTTTAAGCACTTATTATCTTTCTTATCTATATTAACAGCACTGTAGAAGGTATGAGAAGCTACGTTAACATGTTTGAAGATGATGATGAGAAAACCGAAGAATGAAAATGATTGTTCAACTGTTGCATACAGATCAAGACACTGTTCGCGTGGAGGCAAGAATGGGATATTGATTTTAATACCAAATAAATGCACCTTATTGGAAGTGAAAAATACTTAAAAGAAGGCCACCTTTGAACTATTTCATGAAATGCAAATCCAACGAAAAATCGCTAAAAGAAAAAGACTTGGGAGTTGATGAAAGACAACCCGTCAGCTAGGACACGTCAGTAAGATGAGGGACGCATGGATTGCCGCAGTACAATATGTTGACTTTTCGTTATGTGGATGAAGAGATGATGAAAATATTTATAGAAACTCTTATCTACCCAAGATTGGAATATGCATCAGCTCAAAAAAATATAATCAAGATCGTGAGGATACAAATGGTAGCAAGTGAAACTAGTTTCCGGCTTTTGTAATGGTCTAATTAACTATTAATTAAAGAATTTATTTATTTATTTGTTTAATTATTTACTTATCTGTTTATTTATTCACTTAGTATGCTCACTGACCGAGCGGTTTAGAGCGTCGCTCCTTGCGGCGGAGGTCGAGGTGATGGTAGTTCGAACTCTGCCGCCAACGAGTTGGACCAGGGTCATGGTTCATTAATTTCCACGCTATAAAGTCTTCTGTGAGGGGCACCGTCCTAGCCTCCTGATAGTGGGGAGTTCGCGACGTTAGCCCGAATAATAATTGATTAATTAATTCATTTATTCATTTATTTGTTTATCTCTCTACTTATCTATTTAGTTATCTAACTTTACTTTTCGCCCATTCCACCATCACCACCACCACAACCGCCTTCATCATTCTCACCATCCATCGCAATCACCAACGCTACTACAACCATCACCCATCACCTCTTTCACCATCACCCACAACCACCCACTACCACTACCACCACAACCACCACCATGATCACCAACACCTTCATCAGCACCACCTCCATCATCACCACCATCTCCATCATCATCACCTCCATCACCAACACCACTATCACCACCACCTCCATCACCTCCACCTCCACCACCACCACCATGATCACCACCACGACTAACACCAACACTATCACCACACCACCGCCAGCAACACTCACCACCATCATCATCACCACCACCATCTCCGCCCTCGTCATCACCGCCACCACCTCCGCCATCAACAGAAATAACACCACCACGACTATCACCACCACCAACACCGTCCCCACCATTACCACCGCCATCGGCAGAACTACTACCACCACCACCACCACTATCACCACCACCATCAAAACTACTTTCACCACCACAACCACTCACAACTACGACGACCATCACTTCCCACATCTGCCACCAATTACAACTACCACCATTGCGCACAACCGCCACCCACACAAACACCTACCGTGAACACCACCCACAGTCACCACCACCACCACAACCCCACTACCGCCCACTACCCACCACCACTCCACTACCGCCATCACCACCTCCACCACCCCACCACTCCCACCTCTACTACCTCCGCTACCACCACCGTTGTTGCCGTTACCGCAACCACAATCATCACCATTACCACCATAAACACAACCACCACCCACTCATGACTACCACGACCACCATTCAACAATTACCACCACCTCCCACCACCACCACCACCACCACCACCACCACCACCACCACCACCACCACCACCACCACCACCCCACACCTACCATCACTGTCACTCACATTCACCATCAAAACCACAAGAAACATTGCTGGACCATCACTGACATCACGATGGCCACTTTCACCATAAAATCCGGCAAGCACGTGATGGTCCTGCTAGCCACGTTCAAGAAAAATCGAAAATGCTAAACTGCAATGTTAGCTGTAAAGGATTTTGTTGTACCCGACGCCAGACGCATCCATTCAGCTCGTAGAAACCCGTACGTGCTTCGGTGGTCAGCAGAAGTCTCTACTAGGCAGCTCGTACACAGTCATGGCGTTGTGTCGATGCCCACCACCACCACCACCACGACGCCGCGCCGCCACGGCCGATTTAGTTCTCCAATACGGTGACGTAGTTCATGGATTTTTTTATATTGGGCATATTAACTGATGATTTTATTCAGATGAGGGTTAAAATCGTGGCTGAAAAGTGTCTGGAATGATCGAGACCCGTTATCAGTCCCTAACCACCACCCCACCCCCGCCCTCCACTCTCGTTGTTGTATGAAAATCGCATGGAACAAGATCTCTGAAGTAAATCAACGTGTTGAGGGGTAGAATATCTTAGATCATTGTTCTGTAGATTCTGTTATGGCTAAATACTCACGATTATAGTCAACAGAGAAGCAGATGCAGGAGACAATTCCATTTTTTTGCCATCCGATTTTGTCCCGAGTGTAAGAGCAGTGCCTTTTCGCTTAATAAAATTGTCCCATAGAAACAAAAAGGTTAATATTTTCACTGTTTCACTGCCTACACGCGGTGACAGTCTTCATAGATTTTGTTTCGTCAAAGGACATCATACGGATTTGGGTAGAGGAGAGGTGGACGAAGAAGCGAAAGAAGGCTCAAACGATTGCAGCGCGGTGGTCGATGTTCGTATCTGATAAGATAATCTTCGCCCTTAATTATTCCCCTATACTTCCCTGTACATCCCGGTGAGAGATTACTTTTTCCAATTTTGGGATTAAAACTCATTAACTGAAAGATACGTATTGTACAGAACACTACAAGATCAACATAATTCACGCCCATGTGTGTCGCAAGTAAGGAACAGAAAGAAGAAAGAATTGCATTCTGGGCGGCCACACTAGAGGTATAAATAATTTGACGGCTTTTGTGAAGAGATCATAATAGTTTAGGTTAAGACTTGGATATCCTTGAACAGGCGGATCTTCACGTTACAGAAGACATCGGAAAGGCCGGAGGTGGGGGGGGAGGGGGGGTCTTCTGCGGAAAAAAAAAAAAAAAATCCACGCTTGGTGAAAACCAATTGCAGTAATAGACAATTTCCGATTAAAGCTCTTAATAAATAGTGGTACTTATGGTCACAATGCAACACAGTAATATATTAGTATGAAAAAATGATGATTTCCTTCTTATTAAACTCCGTACACACATTAAAAAAAAGGCTACCATGAAGATGAACAGCGTAGCATGTTGGAAGTCAGAAGAAAAAGAAAAAAGTGCCACTCACTAACACAGGAAAAGTTAATCACGAAAAATATGCCTTGACATCATCGTCAACCGAAGAGGGTGGAGAAATTTCGCCCTTAAAGTGTCCACGGCGAAATGAAGACCTTCCCCCCTGCTCGGTGGTGGTACACAAATAACATCGCACTTGATCTCACTCACTCTGAAGTCTTCTTGCCCAACCATGAAACATACCATGAATCGGCGAAGACAGCAGCATTGCACCTTCCTCCCCGAACGCGCTCCCTTCCTCCTTCCCTCCTCTCCCGTTCTCTCCGAAGTCCTCTTCTATCAGAACGGGACGACTAACCCATCTTATCACCTCCGGAGGTAAATGTATAAATAGGTACTTTTCGATTGCACTCACAACCTCCTCACTGCAACCCTTTGCCACGTCATTCATGGTGATTTTCTCCCGTTTCTTATCACCACTACCATCACTCCACCTCCATGATCACCAACCACCACAATCACTTTTCGTTTAAAGTCAATAAACTCGCACTAAAATGCCCCTTGACATAGCGCTCCATGATGACCATTATCCCCAGCCCCTGAACTCACATATTGCTTAACCACGTCACTAAATACAAACACATTCTTGTTTCCCTGTCACAAACTCCTCATATCCAAATTGAGCTACTTGAGCAACTTCTCACCCTTGCCAACTTATGGACATTTCCCCCCCAAAACCCCTCACCCCAAAAACCACACCCGCGTTTCACCCTCCCCCCCACCTCCTCTCTTCCACGGCAACCCTCCCACAACCTTTCTCCTCCTCCCTCCTCCCTCCCTACCGTCCCCTCCGAGCGCGGCAGCAACCCGCAAGGCCGTGGGAGCAACGACCTCTGACTGAGTCTATGCTGGAGATGATGGGCGGTGGTGGTGGTGGTGGTGGTGCTGTTGATGATGATGACGTGGTGCTGACGATGAGGACATTGACAGCAGGAGCACAGGTCCAGGGCTCCACCACCCTAGTGCTGGAGTGGCAGATGGTGAAGGAGGAGGAGGAGGAGGAGGAGGAGGAGGAGTGATGTAGGAGAGGCAGGCAGCTGGTACCTAAAGCAAGTACGACCTGCTGGGGAGTGCAAACAGGCCTAGTAATGGGGCCAGCTGTCTTCCCCGTCCCACACACCCCTCCAACTCTCTCTCTCTCTGTTTCTTTCTCTTTCTTTCGTCTACGAACGAACGAATGGACCACAAAAAAATTATTGGGACTACAATGGACGACACCACGCTAAGTAGCAACATCAGAAGATCATCGACATTGGCAAAAACTGCAAAGCAGCTTCCTTATCAGCTGGCGGTGACGTTGCTGGCTTGCAGCCCAAGCTTACCAATACCGAATGACACTGGCACGTACTCGGGCACACCTCAACAGTACTGAGTGACACTAAGCCCCGTTATTGCCGCCTTTTGTGCCGTAAATTGGTACGGTTCCTCTCTGGTGGTTATGTAACACTTTGGACACGATTGTGTCATTGTCAGGCATTCTCCCGAGCTCGCGCCAAGGGATTTTATTCAGCACAGGGGTGGGGGGCTTGGGATAAAGAGAGGGGGGACTCGATCGATGGAGTCCGCGTTTTATCCCCGATTCCTTCCGACAACGGGTTCAATCGCCCGACAGCGAGGACAAACATCTTCGAATACTTCAAGACGGTGATCATAAGGATTCTCTTCTGGTGGTTATCGGCGGGGGGATTTTCGTAGAATTCGTGGGTGGGTGCACACACCCGTCTGAAAATGGGTCACGATTGGACAAGAGCCCCGTCACACCAGACGTCTCCCCTTCAAATGCCTAAAATCAACCGGGGCGAAGTGAAAAAATAAAGTCGCCGTATTGAGTCCGTTAAAGGGCGTCACCGAATTGGAGGGGGGGTGAATTCGTAGATACCGTTACCTAGCGATACCACGAGTCAAGGCTCGACACACAGAAATACCATACTTTATTCCCGTTGCTCGGAACCCCTTCGGTACTGTACAGGTTTTCCTGTCAGACGCCAGGTGTTCTTAATGTGGTTGGTTGGTTGATTGTTCTTCTTCTTATGGACTCTTGTTTACCAGCGCTTCTTTCTTCATAAGGCTGAAGGTCGCCCCCCCCCACCCATCCCCCAGGCTTGTATGGGGTCTCACTCCTTTCTACGTCCTTCTACGTCCGAAAGTTTTGCTCTGCCGCCGTCCGTATCGTCAACCTATTACAATCGCCCGTCGTCATTCGCCGCTAGAAAATGTGCGCAGCCGCGGTAATGAATGGTTCAGTCTTGCCGCATGTCACCGGCAATGCCATTCGCCGATGGTGGTGGTAAATGCCATCTGCTGATACCACCGGTCAAGGAGACACACTCTCCGACACAAGTACTGAGCAGACACAGAATGGCTTGATCGTTTTTTGCAGTTTGACAAAATTTTGAACAGGATTCCGAAATTCTTGCCCATCTAGAGTCCTTGAGAAGGAGAACTGTGGGGGTCCCTTGTGTCTGGTGGAAAGTGCGGGGGAGAGAGAATGGAGGTCTACCTCGCCTGTAGAGGTGAGGTTCCCCTCAAAAAGGGGCCTTGCAGGTGGTGACGTGAATCGGGGTTGGGGGGTGGGTGGGCCTCAAGGCGCCAAAAAGATCCCATCAACGAGGAGGAAAATACTCACGAAAATCCCCCATCGAATCCATAGCATGGAAGGAAAAGGAGAGAGAAATACACGGTGTGTAAAATGTGTGTCAATTGGGCCCTTTTGCCGTACCATTACTTTGTAGCGTCGTTGGGTGGCTTTGTCACCGCCGCAGTCAGCGAGTGCCCTCCTCCTGCACCACACCGCACCGCACCGCCGCGCCGCCCCAGAAGCAGCAACAAGCAACGAAGGCGCTTCGTACTCGACTTCGGGGTGAATGACCGCTCACTGGGGCCTCCTCCTCCTCCTCCTCCTCCTCCTCCTCCTCCTCCTCCTCCTCCTCCTCCTCCCCCTCCCCTCCTGCGTCGTCGCCACCACCTCTCCACTCCATCTCTTCTTCCACCTCCTCCTCCTCCTCCACTACCGCTACCAGCGTTGGCCCCTTTCCCTCCCCACCGTAAACATACCTTTCCCTAAGAAACAGTTCCTCTTGCTCCTCCGCCTCTTCTCTCTTCACCGTTTTGCTTCTCGTTTTCGACCCAACCCCCTCCCCCTACTATTAACATTTCCCCTTCCCCCCACCCACCCACTGTACTCACTCCCCTTACCTTTTCTTGCTCCACAGTCACCACCATCACTCTCACCATCATCGACATCATCGTCGCCACCAACATCTCCACCAACACCACCATTGCCATCACCATCACCACTGCGACAACCTTCATGATGGTCATCGTCACCACCGTCAGTATTTTCTGCATTTAAAATCGCCCCGTAATTTCTATCACGATTACTGCTAAACACGCCCCCATCACGCCCCATGATCACGTCTCCATATCCTTCACTAGTGGCCACCATCACCAAAGCGCACAGATTTCCCAGAATCTTCATCGTCTTACCCCGTAAACATCAACAAGTTGGTGTATTTTTTTGGAATTGGTTCGAGCCGCGGACAGGCGGTTTTATTCAGCTGAAGGGAGACCGAGGTCCACACCTGTTGTTTCGTGGTGTGCCAGGCGCCAGACTACTTCATTCAGCTGGACGGTGACCCCAGAGCTGAGAGGATTTTCGTTCAGCTGTTGGGGTGTTCGATGTCCGGTAGAGATTAGGTCTCCGTGTGCTGAACTATTAAACACACCAGTTCAACGGTGTCGTTAGTTTCCGGCGTCGAACACGCACACGTACAAACACGTACACACACACACACACACACACACACACACACACACACACACACACACACACACACACACACACACACACACACACACACACACACACACACACACACACACACACACACACACAGAAATGATCCCGAGATAGGTGACACCCGAGGGTGCAAGATCCTGCGTCCCTTTCACCGCAGATGATAAAGTCATATATTTTATTCTGGCGTCCGCCACGGGGCTCCGTGGAGCAGAGCAAAATCGCGCCGTCAAAGGGTTGGTTAACGAACAAACGACGTTTACCAGATCTCTTGGAGGGGCAGATAGACAGACCAGCGAGACAAACGGTCAAACAGAAAGACAGGCAAGCAGCAGGCACAGTCAGACAGGAAGGCAGACCGACCGACAAACAAACAAATTTCTTCAACGTCAGCAAACCCTTCGTGATGTCATTGGCTCATTGGGATGCGACGGTTTTTTTTCTTCGACAGAAACCAAGGGCCAGGCCTTAAGCAGAATGAATGTACACGACAACTCACGAATGGGTTCATCGAGAGGAGCTTCTGGACCAGGTGAGAGTTGACTTCTTACAAAAAACAAAAAAAAACAAAACAAAAAAAAAAAAAAAAAAATATTGCTCCCTTTCCTACCGCTCCACAATATATAGATTCAGACTCGGAAACCCTAAGACGATCTTGTAGAAGAACTAACGGCCCTCTGCCTCACCTGCGTCTTGATCGATAGAGTCGATTTTCTGAACGGGTTGGGGGTCCCCCTCCAGCCGAGGGCAAACATCCCTTGTGTACTACAGTCAGATAATGCTTCTTCTGGTCTCTCAGCAGCAGCAGCAGCTCTGAGGTTCTTCCAGAGCTTCCCGCGGCGGTTTCGGACACGAGTCGAGCCCACATGGTCCCTTTAACAACACCACACAACAAAGCACCTCACACACATACACACATACACACACACACACAACACACACACACACACACACACACACACACACACACACACACACACACACACTCACACACACACACACACACTTCATAGCGCAGTGGTAGAGTTCTCGGCTGCCAGTACGACGGTCCGGGTTCGATTCCCGCCCAGGGTTGAAATAATTTCAGTATCGCTGCGCTGCAAATCGTTATTCCAACTCTCGTGGGCGGGGAGTTGGGGGTGTGCGTGCGCACACACACACAACCAACCGCACGCACACGTACACATACACTTCAGTGTCAAGAAGTGTGTGACCTAGATGGGTGGGTCCCATTTTCGCATCAAATAATAAAACCCTGAAAGTTGCGACTGACATTCGTTGTGAAAGGGGATCGAGGGGGTGGTGCCACACTCTTGTACACAACCCCACTCTCTCTCTCTCTCTCTCTCTCTCTCTCTCTCTCTCTCTCTCTCTCTCACGCGCCGTCTCTTCCCATCCAGCTGTGCAGCACTATTCATGCAATTTTTTTTCACCCCGCGCGGTTGATGTAGACGCGTGTGAAGTGCCCAAGCCAAGTTCGGCAGTCACTTCTACTGAAGATTCTGTAACAAGTATCGTTGAAGGTAAAAGTGTTAAACACACGCACACGCGCGCGCATACACAAACGCACACACACGCACGCACACACACACACACACACACACACACACACACACACACACACACACACACACGCACGCACGCACGCACGCACACACACACACACACACACACACACACACACACACACACACACGCACACACAAATGCAAGCTCAAAACATGCACATACAGGTTCGATGGTGCATTGGTACCGTTCTTGAACGCCAATTCATCGATTCGAGTTCGAGTCCCACAAAAAAAAAAAAAAAAAAAAAAAAAATCAGCACCGTTGCACTGCGAGCCGGTACTCCAACTCTGGTGGGCAAGGAGTTAACCCGTTTGATGAGACGACGCCCTTTGTCGTCTTTATTCTGTCTGCCACCAGACGCCGTCCTGCTGATGCAGGGCGGGCCTCAATACTTTGGACGGTGAGGCATTTCCCCTTCATCTAAACGATGTCGTTTGGCTTTACTCAGTATATACATGAGACGACACTCGCACATGGGTTAACTGAGATTTTCAAGGTTTTTGATTATTTTAGAAGCGAAAACACCCCCCCCCCCTCCCCACTCCCTGGGCTGAATAACGTCACTTCTTGCCTGTTGCCATTGTAGACGTGTAAAGTAACAATAATCACGACTGGGTCGATCGAGATACAGTACTTTAGCTGAATAAAAATCCCCTAGAGTTTGTAAAAAAAAAGAAGACGTGATATAACCCTCACGAATGGGTTAATCTATTAAATTATACTCTGAGAATGCAAGAGCTTCCCAACATTGTTATGGGAGTATGTTTCTGAACATCTCTGGTTATGACAACGTACATATACGTTGCATGCATTATACTACAGTATATGTGTGATTGATTCATGTCATCCAGGAGATGAAGTTCGAGGGCAATGGCTGGTCGAAAAGAAATCATCTGAAGTCAAGTTGGCTTTAGTTCCCGACGTTTCGGTTCTCGTCTAAAGATCTTCCTACAATGAGTGATAGATTACATTGCATCAACTATGAACATACGCCGGAATTTGCACCGCTTCACATGTACGCCGTCAGCAATGCTCATAGTGTCTAGGAGCAACCTCCCATGCAGTCATCCTTCTCATCCCTGACAACGCTAGACGGGCTCGGTCGACTTTCCTCGCCCATGACTTCTTCAAGTGTCTCGTTCTTCTCCATCAGGAGAGGTCTCTTGTGGACCAACAAACCAGTGGTTGGGGGTCAACACCCAGGAACCGTGCCACATGCCCTTATACCCGGAGGTGACGTTCACAATTGATGCTGGTAAGTCTCTGGCTTGAAGCAGAGTCATTCCAGCGATATCCCATGATTCTCCGAAGGCACTTGGCACCAAAGACATCGAGATGCCTCTTCAAGTCCGCATTTAATGTCCATGTCCCACAGCAAGACAGGAATCACAAGTGACTTAAAGGCTTGAATCTTACTCCTCCTGTATGAATATCGACAGTACAATATTCTTTGGCTGAGCGAGTCCATAAAGCCACGGGCAGAGCCAATCCTTCGAAGGATTTCCTCAGATGACCCATAACTGTTATGCACTGCACCGGTGGTTTCCAGAGTGGGTGGTGGTACAGCCCCCCCTGGGGGTGGTAGAAAGATCTTGTTGGGGGGAGGGGGGCCTGAGCCAAAGGGGGTTGGTAGGTGGGCGACAGGATTGCATTAGGAGCAGTTAATTGTTAAATATATTTTCTTTTTGTCAAATCTGAATGACAAAATATGTTATGAGCATTAAGGTCAAGGAACACACATTCAGTTTATAGAGGATAAAACTGACATAAGAATTATCAACGAATACATAGCTCTGTTACGTAATCTGAAGTCGGATAAAAGGTGTGTGTTCGTATGTGTTTTAGGGGTCAGGGGGGGGAGGGGGAGCTAGGAATACGCCTGGAATCCAAGGGAGCCCCAGCCTGGAAAATTTAGGGAGACTGAACTTCACTACCAAAATCTGTGAACCTTTCCAAGACCTCAAAGTCCTCGCCGCATGCATGGACAGGCTGAACTGTGTCATCCAGTAAGACCCCAAACTCCTGGACCTTGATCGTGGTCCAGGAGACCTGGAGACCCAGAGGTCTCGACTGCCTGTGCAGTGATGGATTCAAGGACTGCAGACGGGACACTCAATGACTCCGCAAAAAGTAGAGCATCATCGGCAAGGATAAAGTCAAAGGTCGTAGTGTTGCCATTGGATGCTCCACAGTGACACTGATCGATAGCTCTGTTCGTTTCCCAGAACATGCAGGTGTTGAACAAGGTGGAGGCGGGAACGTAACCTTCCCTCTCACTCCAGGAGATAAAACCAGATATCGCAGGGATGTCACACATCCGCTGAAGATCCCAGACCACCCCACAATGCACTGAGTCAACCTGGGCTGCAAGAAACCCCTGCTGAAGATCGCGTCTGCGCTCCAGAAGAACACGAATCGCTAGGATTCGACCAGTTGTAGACTTACCGGATGTGTGTCTGAAACTTCAACAGATGTAAACGAACCCGTGTCAGCAACAGATGGGCGAGTCTGGCACAGTGAGCGATGTAATACCACGGTAGTTGTTGTAGTCCTGCCAGTCCCTTTTCCCGTTATAGATAGAGACAACCAGCCCCTCTTTCCAGTCAGAGGGAACGGTATCAGACAGCTAATCAGCAGATTGCACCGCATGCAGTACACAGATCATGCCCTCACTTCCGGCTTTCAGCAACTCAACACTGATGCTGGAGATACCAGATGCCTTTCCACACTTCAACCTCCTAAAAGCCATTTTTGACCTCCGTTAAAGAGGGTAAAGTTTCACCTATCAGTGGATTGGCAACTGCCACCCGAACATCAACAAGGGAAAGCTAGCTGCTCTGAGGGTCATTCATAGGGAACTTCTCAAAGAATTTGACAAAGGGAGTACAGCCCTCCATGCCTGACACTAGCTGCCAATCAGCTGTCCGGACCGTGCTCCTCTGGGTCACAGAGTTAGAGCGGATTTTCTTCAGGGCTCGGTCAGCAGGCCTGAAGTCATTTGCGTCAAAAAGACCCTCGACGTTGCCCAGCGATTTCCCATGAAAAGTATAGTCCACCGATTCCGGATCCCTGTTTCGGTCCCCGGTCATTCTGGCATCACGGACCAACTTTGTACTCTCCAGTGTTTCACGCAACTCTCCATCACTCCTCGACTTTGGGTGCTGTTTAGTGTAATCCCTGCCAGTTTTCAGAGTTTTACGTTTAAAGGTGCCCCACAGGTCATCGGTGTCCTGATGAGTGCCAAGATTTTAGAATCGATTTGAGATTACTACCGCGGACTCTTGGGCGCACACGTCATCCCTGAGCTTCTCCAGATGCAAACCAGGTGGACTGCATCTCCGAGTTCTCCTGGTCTTGATACGCAGTCTGAGTGTTGTGATTGTAAATCTGTGATCAGTACCAAAGAATTCGACGCTAAGGTAAACACTGCAGTTCTGTAGGATCATCCAATGAGTACTAACAAGGATGCGAACGATTTCCTTTGCCACTCCTCTGACGTTACTACGCCATTTCCGAATCCAGGACAAAACCCCACCAGGAAAAGACCCCACCTGTTCATAAACATATAGTAAAGTACTTTGTCGGGGCTTTTCATTGACTATATTTGGAAAGCACTGTTTACTATGGACCCTTGCGTAATTTTTGCTCTGTTAACGTTGTTATTGTTTCGGAGAGTATGAGAACACAAAAAGCTCTTCATCCAGAGAAAGGTGTAACCCACAGACGGGGTAACGGGTAACAAGTAATCAGTAGTCAGGTCATAAAGGCCGAAACCTGGAGGTCTGCCTCCGAGTAACTGTCTGTCTGGCAGTCACTTCTCTTCCAGTACCACTCACTGAGTTGAAATACTTTCCACTACAAACAAGATTATGATTCTGGTGAAGAATTGTCCAAACTCCTACGGTCCGGGTTGAGTTCTTCGTCTGTATCAGGTAGCTTACAGGCTTCGGCCAAAGGGGAAGCAACAAAGCGTGGCAGACATATATCACTAGAAGAACAGGTCACGCCAGCTGCTGGCTCTATGAGTTGGGGCTATATAGGGCGGGCACGAGTGCGGACGTGTACATGCTCGTGTATACGTTGTATGCACTTACATGCATATCACACACACACACACACTAACACACACACACACACACACACACACACACACACACACACACACACACACACACACACACACACACACACACACACACACACACACACACGCACACACACTGTCGTGGCGCAATGGTTAGAGTTCCCGGAAGCCACTACGGCGGTCCGGGTTCGAATCCCACCCAAGGCTGAAATAATTTCAGTATCGCTGCGCTGTGAGTCGTTACTCCAACTCTCGTGGGCGGGGAGTTGGGTGTGTGTGTGTGCGTGTAAGATCACATAATTACCCATAGATCGGTCATATATGAGCTCTGAGCTCTCTTCCGGGAGAGAAATAGCTGTCAATCACGAGTCCAACACATGATCCAAAACCATGGTGAATCACACACACACACACACACACACACACACACACACACGACTTGAATCAATTTTATGAGACGTGGCAAGAGCACTTTTTCCTTTCCACGTGCCACGTGCCGAGGAGGTGTCACAGGTGAGACAATTGGGATGGGTGATAGGTAATCATTGTTATAACCCTTAAAAGTGATGATACTCGTTGCACAGTACAGCTTCCTTTACTTTATACAAAACATAAGAAAATCAAATGGCACATGTATGGGAAATAAGAGAGGAATGTACTAAGTTGATTTGGCACAATGGCCACCAGTAGTAAATCACGAAGATTGAAAGGACTTCTTGGAGCGCATGGACTAAAATGGGAGGACGAAACGAAGAAAAAATTGTTTCAATAAAAAGTGTGAGACAGCTAAAAACCACGAGCCTTGGATAAAATGTAGAAAGAGAGAACCAATTGCCCAAAGGAAGATAACAACAAGCTCGAAATGACTAATATAAGTCAAAACCAACAGGTAGAAGTACAACATTGGAAAAGGATACTGTAGATAAATATAATCATGAATCAATACTGTTTTGCAGGTTTATCAAGAGAACATTTAAACACGGGAAAAATCACGATGTGACTACTGGGCCGTGATGTTTTTGAGTAGGCTTCAGCGTAGACCGAAATAGCGAATGAAATTATCTAATCTGTCTTCACAATGTAGAACTGTTCTTAGAGGAAGGAGAGGTGAACAATAATTTGGGTTTAGGATACATAAACCTAGGAGTGACAGGAAGTGATCAGTCTTTTAGGGAAACTTCGGGGCCTGACGGGATCTCAATCTAGAAACTTAAAGAATGAGGGGAACAACTGGCAGACAAGATTCATAGATTTATTGTGTGTTCATTAGAATAAGGAAAAGTGCCACAGGATTGGAAGAGGGTTAATGTGATATCAATTTGCAGAGGTGGAAGTAAGGAGACACTGCTGAATTACAGTCAGGTGTTATTGACAAGCACAATAATGAAATTATGTGAAAGGATTATGAAAGATCGGTGGGTTATATATCTTGAAGACATGAGAATTTTGACAGACAATCAGATCGGTTTTAGATCTGGAAGACTGCGTGTGTCAAACCTATTCAGCTTTACTCAAGGAAAGGCTGGGTGGACCAGGCACCTCGATCTAGAGAAAGTGGCAGTCGTCTATGTGGAAACTAGAGATAAGATTTGGTGCTGGCAACTATCATATTTCTTATCGATGTTAATGACATGATGGAAGGTGCAACAAACTATGCTAACATGCTTGCAGGTGATACAAAGGTTATAAGAAAAGATAAGAGTGAGGAGGACTGCCAGTTATATAGAGAATATCCAGACTCGATATTCGCATGGAGCCAAGAATGAAGAATTAATTTCGATACAAAAAAAATTAAAGAACTGGAAATGAGCAATAGCTCTAAAATACGATCTTTGAACTATTCTCTGGGGAAATGAATCCACTACAAAATCAAAGGAGGGGAAAGATTCAGGAATGTTGATAAAAGACAATCTGTCACCTGACAATAATTATATCAGTAAGATTATGTGACAGACGTATGACTTACTACCGAACAAGTTGGTTTCTCACTATATGGGTGAAGAGACTACGAAGT
>NC_134792.1:51687553-51690053 GCF_046742065.1 Oratosquilla oratoria | reverse complement strand
GACCGTCGGATCCTGGCCTGAGCGGGTTCTCGACCGATCGAGACCCAGTTGACATCGAAGTCTGGTCCCCGAAGGCACCGTGTCGTGCGAAGTCGTCGCTGAGTTGAGAAGTGGAGTTAAGGAGAAAGTTCCTTATTCTCTGCTGTCGGTACGGGGCGAGGTGGAAGAAAATGCCGATAGCCTTTGACTGTGTCTGGTGAGGAATGACTCACCATTAGTCTACTTGGGGGAGGTGAGAGTGGGGTGGGGGGGGGGGTTGGGTGGCAGCAACGACGGGTGCTTAAAAACGGGATGATGTATTGCATCCGTTCCCAAAGTTTTCAAAATACAGATACTCTTCAGACGACTCAAAACATGAATGTCAATGCGAGAGGACTCTTCTTATTTATGTATTTTTTTTTCCTCATATGATCTGTGATTACCAAATCAACGAAATTAAAAGACCAATCCTGCATGATATGTATAATTACAGTACAATTTTTAATTGTTTTTCATGAAAGAAAAGGAAGCAGTTTCAAGAAAGCCATTCGTCCGGAGGTGTCGTATCTTATAGATATGCCAATTCCAGCAACCGCATCTATTATTTAAGATTCAAAATTGATGAATCAGGTCACTGCGTTTGTACATCCCTAGTTATTGTATAGAGAATATGTTGTACCTATACATTGGAATACGTACTACTAATCACAGTAACTTTAAAGTGTTACAAGGATAGATTAACTGAGGAGTATGGATGGGAGAGAGGGTTGTAGGGGAGGCAGCAGCTGTCGGATGGAGCAGATGAGTGATGAGGTGGTTTAGTCCTATGAATATAATGAACCAAGAAAGATTAACGTGCAAAGCATGAGTGGATGAGACGGGATTGAGCGGTGGACCAGGAATGATTTGTACAGATGGGGTGAAAGGGGGTTTGGATGCGCGTGAAGTGTCTGTCGAACAGTGGAAGATAAAATGCAAAAGATGGGAATGAATTGAAGGGGGTGGGGGAGATTGTGAATGGACGAAAGTAGGATGAGGACAGAAAGAGTATTCCTTTCATCTGCTTCATGGATTATTAGGGGAGGATGAAGATGGCTGGGGAGGTGAGAGTGTAATATCAGCTCGGGTTGTCGGGACCTGCAGCTGTGCAAGAACTGCGCTGATTCGATAGGCGTGGCTGAGTTGGCTTTATTTGTTATGAGACGAGTAGTTGGGCTTTGACTCAGTTACTCCTCATGAGGAAGAGAGGGCTTTCGGTATACACACACGTGCACACGCACACACACACACACACACACACACACACACACACACACACACACACACACACACACACACACACACACACACACACACACACACACACACACACACACACACATACACACACACACACACAGACACACACACACACGATACGTCCCATGAGGTGAATGACCTCTCTTCCTGACTGTGGCCTCTCCTAGATTCGTCCTTCGGACTTCTTGTGCTTGTTTTCCATTAATTTGTTTGTTTGTGATCTCTCCTCTGCTCATTGTACGTAACACTTTCCTGTATATTTATCACTTGATTCTTGTATCTATTCTTTCTACCCTGAGAATGAAGTTTCGTAACTACGAGACATTGGTGCATAAATCTTTACTAGGTTGACTATCCTGCCTTAGTAATGTCCTTTGCTGCTCTCTACTACATGGATTGCCTCTTGAGGTACGTCGCCTTCTTCGCTGTATTGAAGTAGGTAACAAGAAGATTGTGAATTGTCATCATGCTATTATCTACAACATTCCATGCCAGAGGGAGAACTTTCTGCCAACGTCTATTCATACGATATATATATATATATATATATATATATATATATATATATATGTATGTATATATGTATGTATATGCATATATATATATGTATATATATATGTATATATATATACATATATATATGTATATATATATATATATATATATATGTATATATATATGCACAAGTATCACAAATCACACGTGCTGAATACTACAGGGAAAAGAAAAATTCTTGGAATCCGAGCGCTTTCGTGATATTTGTTCACATCTTCAAGGATTACAATAGAATGAATAAGTACAGAGTAAGATGAGATATATATACACACGAGAGAGGTTTGACAACTGGAAAGGGTCACCACTTAAGCTAATTATATCAGGTCAGGTCAAGTCTTGAAGGGTAGGGGTGGGTGACCTTATTCCTTACAGTAATAATCATATATACTCTTAACTTGATGAATTTATTGTTAAGAGTATATGTGATAATTACTGTAAGGAATAAGGTCACCCACCCCTACCCTTCAAGACTTGACCTGACCTGATATAATTAGCTTAAGTGGTGACCCTTTCCAGTTGTCAAACCTCTCTCATGTATATATATATATATATATATATATATATATATATATATATATATATATATATATATATATACCATCTTACATACATACATATACCAAGGCCTTTCCCCCCTTCCAAGGGAGGTAGCCAAAAAGGGAAAGGC
>NC_134792.1:51662553-51682553 GCF_046742065.1 Oratosquilla oratoria | reverse complement strand
CACGCACACACACACCCAACTCCCCGCCCACGAAAGAGGGAGAAACGACTCGAAGCGCAGCGATAGTGAAATTATTTCGGCCCTGGGTGTGTGTGGGGGGGGGGAGGGTTACTGACAGATATTACCCTCCCAGATGAAAGTTCAGAACTTATATATGGTCCGATGTATATGTGATGATATGGTCTTTCACACAGCTTCCAGCTCTTTGCCCAGCAGAGCGTTGTTCCAGTTTGCAGTGATGTGTATTTCTAAAGGTTAATACAATGAGGGATTCTAGGGAAGGTGTAAGAGAAATCAATGCTTTACGGCATTGCTATAAAAAGTAAAGCGTTGCATGACAAAGGAAAGATTGAAGAGAATCATGGAGAGTCACGAAGAAAGACCGTCTAGCCTCTATTTTATCTTCTGTAAACAAAACAGACGAAGAAGAAGAAGAAGAAGAAGAAGAAGAAGAAGAAGAAGGAGAAGAAGGAGAAGGAGAAGGAGAAGGAGAAGGAGAAGGAGAAGAAGAAGAAGAAGAAGAAGAAGAAGAAGAAGAAGAAGAAGAAGAAGAAGAAGAAGAAGAAGAAGAATAGGAGGAGCGAGTGCAGAATAAACACCTTCGACGCGGTGCAATAACTTTGCAAATTTTGTTCCGGTCCGCGCCGGACGATTCTGTTCAGATGAGAAAGCCCTTTCCGTGCCGCCAAGTCTGCACAATCTCACTCCCGCCCCCCTACCCCCGTCGGCCAGTGGACAAGAGCCGCAAGAGACGTTAGCGCAGAAGTCTCGAGATTAACGTAGGGAATAGAAATCGAAGAATGTCGAGAGCAATACGTAGGGTAATCCGGGCTCGATCCCCGGAGGTAATGCCACTTGTCTTAGCTGTGCGAGCATTAATGGCAAAGTTCACGGCTTCAGCTGCAACTAAGAACACTCTAAGAACACTCTATAAAGGATTTGTGGGAAAACCCAGTTTCGGCTGTGGCATTCCTTGGGGAGACGGGACTGCTCGGACAGACAGTCTAGGGAACGACAACAACAACAACAACAACAACAACTAAGAACACCCTAGCGTAAGCACCTCTATCTGAAATGGACGGAACAAAAGATGCCACATCAATCTTTCCATTCTGGCTGCCGCCAATGGTTATTAATCATTTCGGGAAAATCTCTCTTCCTCGGTCGCCAGGCGAGTACAACTTCTAATTTCGATAAGCCCCTTCCACACCTAATGAAGACCCTTTTTTCTTTTTATTCTGGCTACCGCCAAACGATTTTATTCATTTTCGTGCCATCCCCTCTGCAGGGACGCCGAATTGCAATCAGTTTTGGTCGTGTTGTGCGGTAAACGCCAGGCGATTTTATTCAGTTCGGTTTGGAGTTCGTTGACCCCGGCCTGACTGGAATCTCAATCGATCGGGGAGGGTGCGTCAGAGCTAGAGGCAGACCTACAAACGAATGAAATCATCTGCCGTCTGCCATGGAGAAAGTTATGCGAGGTGTCATGCTGTCGAGGATGTCAATAAAATCGAGGCGACACTGATCAGACAATGAAACAGAAATGAAAAACAAAAGCGACGAAGATGCGTCAAAGGAAAGAAGGCCGAATGAAATAATCGGGAAAATAATTCAGGAGGGAAGATACTGATCAAGGAAGAGACTAAAAGGAAAGAAAGAGGGGGGGGGAGAGAAGAAGGCAAATGACTTACTGTGACGGGGGGGACTAGGTGTTTACAAAATGTAGAAAGATCGGAAAGTGACCTTGAGCGGGGGGACTGCAAAGCAGAAATCTCTCAAGTGAGGGAGAAACTCTTGATTGGAGGAACGTCGTGCAGAAACAGGAACTCTCTGAGGAGGGAGTACTTGGTGAAACCCCCCTTCTTGAGCTCGGTGAAACTTATTGTTCCATGCCTGGACACACAAACAACCTCTCCCAACTCCGAAGCCTTCCATGCCAGGTGGAACTTTTTCTTTTATTCTGTCGTCGCCAGCTTTATCTTTGTTGTACGCGGCGCCGCCGCCTAACACTTTCTATGCCGTGTGGAGGCACTTTTACTTTTATTTTGGCTCCTCGTTGGGTTATTCCATTCGTCTCCGTGGCACTCTCTTGGTTGTCAAGAAGGCTGGCTTTATCGTGGGTCGTATGATTTCTCTTTCAAATTTCTTCTCACTACCATTGTATTGCAGCCAGAGTACATATCTTCATTAACACATGCATTGCCCTGGAAAACATATACCCCGGATGTAATTTGTAGAGGAGTGGCAGTAGACCTACCAACATACATACATACATACATATACCAAAGGCATTTTCCCGCTTACACGGGGGGTAGCCAAAAAGAAAAAAGCAAAGAAATCCCTCCCACCCATTTCATTCCCCATATACTCCACTCCCCTCCACCCTCCTCCCTCCCTCCTATCTTGGCACCTGCTGGATGACGGGTCATCCCTGCATCCTGTCCAATGCCCTGGGTCAGAAGCAGTGTCGCAAGACACAGCACATCCACAGCAAGGCCGCTTCATAAATTCGGCGACCCCCCCCTCTCCGTCCCCTCATGCAGAAAAGGAGAAGACGGGGAGAAATCCCTTCGGGCTGCGTCAACATACTAAAGAGAATTTTGAAAGAAGGACATTCTACCTTCGACGAATTAAGACAAAGATTCGTTGCAATTGTGAGAGTTCTGTGCCTTTGGGCTTTCCAAACAACAGTGAACAGGTGAGTGTGTTTGTCTGTGTGTTTGTGTGGTGGGGGGGGGTCGAGATGGAGTGGGGAGGGGAGGGGAGGGGAGGGGGGGGTCTTGACCCTACCGACGAAGCCCGATTCTGTCCCAGCGTTGCCCTCCCGACCTCCCCATCCTCCGGGGTCTGGATCTCCTCCCCGGCTGAATAAAATCGCCTGGTATATGCCAAAACGCTACCCGTGAGAAATAAGAATGATTAGAATCGGCAGCACTGACCCACATACAAGAGGTAAGGTATGATTTGAGCAAACTTGAGAGGGTTATAAACAGTATCGAATAAGCTGGTATGTCCGTGCAGACACCCGAAGGATTTTGCTCTGTTTAGTGCCAAAAACAGTTCATTCAGGTGAGAAAAACTTCACGTTTAACCTGAAGAAAAAAAAAAGCTCAGATAACATCATCCCATATGCTAATTGAAGTAATCACTACTATATAACTATCCAACATTCATCAACTCTGGAAAAAAAAACACAAATTAAATTGAGTAAAATAAACAGTTCATATCGCCAGAGCCATCTATTAGCCTTGAACGGAACTTCAGAGAGCGTGCGCGTGCACGGTCGTTGACAAACGAAGCCACAGCGTAGCATCACTTTGAACTGGTTTTTGGCAACAGGTGTTCCAAGGATATAATGTACTTCGAAGTAACTGTATACTCCGAGGTAAAGAGACTGGTCACGTGATAGTGTCCGCTGGTTTGCTCTCAAGAGCCATCATATCTACCTCGTGAGGAGTGCACGCTATCTACGTCATTCTTGGTTATCTCTTTCTGACTTAGGTATCTGTAGCGAGACTTCAGAACTGTACTGTGCAGCAGAGATGCTGCAGAGCCCGCGTAAGGCAGACAGGAAAGAACAGAGAAAGTATACAGCGTCATCATTGGTTAACCAGAATTTTTTTTTTCCAAGTAAGCTACTGTCGAATTGCAAAGCCGACCAGACAAAAACCGCTACGCAGAGAAGAAAGCATCAGACGAAGAAGAAGAAAATATGAAGAAAAGGAAAATGAAATAGAAGAGAAGGGGGGAATTTGAATGACATTGAGGAAAATGAGAGAAGAATAGGAAGAAGACAAGATTTTGGGAAGGGAAAGTAGAAGTCTTAAAAAGGACAAATCGAAGAAGGCGAAAGAAAATGGAAAAAAAAGACGACTACGACGATGACGAAGAAAAGAAGAAGAAGAAGAAGAAGAAAGAGACGAAGAAGAAGTAGAAGAAGAAGGAAGAGGAGGAGGAGGAGGAGGAAAAGAAAAAGTGGAAGACGAAGAGCACAAACCATCATAGTTGAAGTTTTTGTTGACATACAGCGGCTGAGCTGACCGACCCTTTGGTGGAGGGAGGAGGAGGAGGAGGAGGAGGAGGAGGAGGAGGAGGAGGAGGAGGAGGAGGAGGAGGAGAAGGAGGAGGAGGAGAAGGAGGAGGAGGAGAAGGAGGAGGAGGAGAAGGAGGAGGAGGAGGAGGGTGCAGGAAGGATATCCTGTGGGTAAGCAAGCCAACCCAGCGGCGGCGCGCACGGGGGAGGGAGGGAGGGAGGGGTGTGCAGTGCCGTGTCGTGTCGTGCCGAGCGGGGGGACGGGGCGGGGCCGCGCGGGGCGGGACCCTCAGATGTAGGCCACGCGGCAGCAGCAGCAGCAGTAAGGGGAGGGGAGGAGGTGGGGGGGGGTTGGAGGGGAAGCAGCACGAGGGGTGGGTGGATGGGTGGGGGGGGGTGCCACCAGGTCATTGACCGAGGTAGCTCCACCTCACTACCACCGCCTCCTTCTCCTCTTTCTCCTCCTCCTCCTCCTCCTCCTCGTCGTTCTCTTTCTCCACAATAACCAACAAGCTCCCATTGCTCCCCTGCCGTTCTACGCCCCCTCTTTCAACCTTCGTTATTATCTCCTTCATTATTCTCGCTACCTTTCTTCTTTTCACCCCTTCTTCCCCCACTCGAGCGTAATTTTGTTCTAACTCCTGCTCTCCTCCTCCTCCTCCTCCTCCTCTTCTTCTTGCTCATACTCCCTCTCTTCTTCCTTTTTCTCTTTATTTCTCTTCTTCGTCTTCCTCGTCCTCCGTCTTTAACTTTTTCCTCCTTCCCCTTCTCCTTCCCATCCTCATGCTGTTCTCTTTTGTGCGCTCTTTAACTTCTTCTCCTTACATTTCAACTTCGCTTCCTTGCTCGCCTTGTCCTCCTCTTCTTGCTCTCCTCCTCCTCCTCCTCCTCTTTTTCCTCATCCACGTCCTTCCTATACCTTTTCTATTTTATTTTTCTTATTCCTCCTTATACAATTTTCCCCCATTCTCCGTTTTCTCCTTCTGTTCCTCTTCTTCCATCAGTCCCTTTTTTTCCGTTCTTCTCGTTTTGTTTTTCTCAGTCTTTTTAATCCTTCCTTTTCTTACCCTCTTCCTTCTTTTCCTCTCCTTCCTTTATTCCTTGTCCTCCTCCTCCTCCTACTCCTCCTCCCCTCCTCCTCTTCCTCCCCCTCCTCTTCCTCCTTCTCCTCTTCCTCCTTCTCCTCTTCCTCCTCCTCTTCTTCCTCCTCCTCCTCCTCTTCCTCCTCTTCTTCCTCCTCCTCCTCTTCCTCCTCTTCCTCCTCCTCCTCCGGCCCTTTTCCTTTCCTTCAACTCGTTTCTTCTCTTTCTCCTCCTCCCCTGCCTCCTCTTTCTTCTGGTTCTAATTCTTGCTTTATTAATGTTCGTCCTCCTTGTTTCCCCATTTCTTTCTTTTTATCTTCTCCTTCCTCCCTCCTTTTCCTCCTTGCCTTCCCCTGCTCCTACTCTCACATGACCCTCTCTTCCTCCATGTTGTCTCCCTCGTCATTTTCCTCTTATTCCCACCCACCCCTCCTTTCTCTTCTGCTGCTTTTACTTTCAGTCCTCTGTCTCCTACCTCTTCGTCTTCTCTCCCTCTTTCTCTCGCTCTTCTAACCCAGCACGTTTCCTCTTTCTTTCCCTTCGTCTCCCCTTCTCTTCCTCCTCCTCCTCCTCCTCTTCCTCCTCCTCCTCCTCCTCCTCCTCAGGATCCGAGTAGCATTGCCACGCGACCCTCTTTTCTTCCTTCTACTGGTCCTCTTGATCCCTCTTTTCCCTTCCTTTTCCTCCTCGCCTCACTCTTTGTCCTCCTCCTCCTCCTCCTCCTCCTCCCCTACCCCGTGACCTGAGTAGTACCACCATGCAGCCTCCTTCTCCTCCTCTTCCTCCTTTTATTGTATCCTCTTCACCCTCCTTTTTTTCTTCTTTCTTTCTATTCTGTCTCCTTCCCCTTCTCCCACTCTCCCTTCCTGCTGCCCCTCTTGCTCCTCCTCCTCACCTGCTCTTCCCTTATTCTTCCTCCTAGTTTTCCTGCTCCTCGTTATTCTCCTCCTCCTCCTCCTCCTCCTTCTCGCTGTCCTCCTCCCAGTCGCCCTTTTCCTCCTGATGCTTCACGTAATTCCTCATTTTCTCTTCTCTTTCTGTCCCCCATCTTTCCCTTTATTTCTCAAATGGCTGTTGCTCCATCTCCTCCCCCTTCTTCCTTATTCTCTTCCCTCCTCTTTATTTTCCACCTTTCCTTGCCCTTTTCCCGTCATACTCCATTTCACCCCCTACTTTGCTTCCTCCTCTTCTTTCTTCTATTTCCTCTCTTCCTGTTGTGTTTCTCCCCAACTCTTCCTCTCTTCAGCTCTTTTTCCCTCTCTCTTCTTCCTCTCCCGGCTACTCCTCCTACTCCTCTTTATTCTTCTCTCTTCTCTCCACCGCCGTGATTGAATCCTTTAACTTCTTTTTCACTATCATCTCTTTTTTCCTTTCTACGTGCTCCTCTTCCTCTTTCCAGCTTCTCTTCTCTTCTCCCTCCCTCTTCCATCCATTCTCCTCCTCATCCTCTCTTTTATTATTCTTCTTTTGTTCCTCTTCCCTCTTGATTTCTCTACCATTCCTTTATAATTTTCGACAATGCGCCTATCTTCCTATCTCTTCATCTTCTTCGTCCCTCCCGTTTCTCCTTAGCTTCTTTGTTTATATGTATGTTGTCTCTTTTATTCAGTTCTCTTCCATTTTCTCCTCTGCATTTTATCCTTTGACAATCCCTTTCCATTGTTCATTCTCACTTATTGTTATATCTTCTCCGTCTCCCTTGTCTCCTTTCCCCCTTGATTTCCATTTCTTAACTATTATCAACTCCCTTTTTCTTATTCTCTCCTTTTTTACCTCAACTTCCTTTTCCCGTCTTGCGTTACTTTTGTCCTCCTCTCCTCTCTTCTGCCTTTATCTTTCTTTTTTTCCTCTTACTCTGTTTCCCTTGCTTCTCCTTCTTCTACTCCCATCTCCCTCATTTCTAAATCTCCCCTAATTTTTCTCTCGATCTTTCTATCACCCCTCTCTTCTCCCTGATGCATACATGTCTTTCTTTTCTTTTTTCTTCCTACTTTCGTTTTTCCCTCTACATTTTGTTTCCTACCGTCAGCCTTTCCTTACTTCTTTGACTTTTTCCTCATCCATCTGTAATGTTACTTTCTCTCTATACATTTCCTTTCCTTTCAATCCTAATTTTCTCTATTTCTTTACATCACCATTGCCTCGTCTTTCTTCCATCGCCATCCCTGAACCTATTCTTTCTATGTTTCGTCGCCTCTTGCTGTTTCCCGTCGCCTCGCCACCACAACGCATCCGTCATTGCACGGCGCAAGGGATGTGCGTAAAACACTCTTTTATGTAAAACAGGATCATCCGAACGAAAGACGAAAAGAAATTCCCCAAGCCAATGGCACGAACCAATTGCAGAAGCGAGTGAATGAATACCAAGTATTTGGTCAGCAGGGAGGTTAACAGCCCTTTCCCATTCCAAAACGCTCTCTTGAATATCGACCATGACTAGATCAAGACGTCGGTGTACATCAAAGGAACTAATTCTGGGCATTGTTTGACCGGGGATAGTGAATGCCCCACCAAGTACCTAAAACAACTATTTTAGCTTTCCTCATAATAGCACTAACGTACTGCAACATTTGGTAGTCCACATACACCGAAATTTAAAATATTTACACTGGCAGCAGATATTCTATTGTGTATTGGCTGCAGAGCAATATATGGCCAACATCTTAGAGATTGTTTTGGTATCCATACGTACCAGACCCACATATCATTATCAAAATTAGCTTAAATTTTCTACTCGTATGAGAGGGTGGTGGATGGAAGGATGGTAGATAGGGCTTTAATGGATTACATAGTGGTAACTAGGAGAATAGTAGGAATAGTTTTGGATGTACATGTTCTGAGGGGAAAGAGTGGGGGAATATCAGATCATTTTTCGGTGGAAGGTAAACTGAGAGTGGAGGATAGATGGAGAAAGAGGAAAAGGACAGAAGGTAGGGAGGTGCTTCAAGTGAACTGCTTAAATGAGAAACAAAAGGAGAAGGAGTACAAGAAGAAGCTGAGAGAAGAGTGGGAGGGAGTGAAGGATAGAGTAGAACTAGGAGTGGAGGAGGAATGGGGATGTTTCAAAGAGGGAATTACAAGGTGTGCAAAGATGGTGTGTGGAACAAGGAGGAGGGGAGGAAACAGAAGAAAAGGTAGTGAGTGGTGGGGTGATGAAGCAAAGAAGGGTGTAGAAGAGAAGAAGCGAGCTTTCACAGATTGGTTACAAAATAGGACGAGAGAATCATATGATAGGTACAAAGAAAAGAAAAGAGAAGTAAAGCATAAGATAAAGGAGGCAAAGAGGAGAGCAGATGTGAAATGGGGTAAGATTATGACAGAAAAAATTGAAAGTAACAAAAAGATGTTTTGGAAGGAAGTTAGGAGAGGAAGAGGAGGCGAATCTAGCGGAGAGAAAAGGGTGAGAGGTGCAGATGGAGAGATGATAATGGAAGAGACGGCAGTAGGAGGAAGATGGGCGGAGTATTTTAGGGAGTTGCTAAATGTGGAGGAGGATAGGGAGGGAAATGAAGTTGCAGCAGTAGGAGGCGTTAAGAAAATGACAGTGACGGGTGAAGAGAGTGGAGGAAAAACAAGGAAAGATGTGGTGAAGGCAGTTGTTAAGATGATGAGAGCAGGTAAGGCACCTGGGTTGGATGGGTATCATGCGGAATGTCTAAAACAGGGAGGTACAGTGATGGTGGACTGGCTGGTGAGGTTATTTAATGTTTGTTTAAAAGAGGGTAGAGTGCTGGAGGACTGGAGGAATGCCTGTATAGTTCCGCTTTGAAAGGAAGAGGGGTGCAGGTGTGAGTGTAGTACTTTCGGAGGGATCAATTTGTTGAGTGTGGTTGGGAGGGCTTGTGGGAGGGTTTTGATTGAGAGGATTAGGAAAGGAACAGAGGGAGTAATTGGTGAGGAACAGTGTGGGTTTAGAACAGGTAGGGGTTCCGTGGATTGATTTTTTGTGGTGTGGCAGATGTGTGGCAAGGCTTTGGGAGGTGGTGAGGATGTTTTTTGGGCCTCTGTGGATTTGGAGAAGGCTTGTGACAGGGTGGACATGGGGGCCACTGTGGGGGGTGTTGCGGCTGTATGGGATGGGAGGAGGGCAGTTGAGGGCAGTTGGGAGTTTTTGCGAAAGTGGTGGAGTCTGTATTAAAATCGGAAATGGAGAGAGTTAGTGGTTTGAGGTAAGGGTGGGACTTCGCCAGGGATGTGTTATGTCGCCTTGCCTGTTCAATCTATACAAGGATGGGGGTGGTGCGAGAGGTAAATGCGAGGGCAATGGGTCGGGGATTGTAGATGGTTAGAGAAAGTGGAGAGAAGTGGGAGATAAGCTAGTTGTTGTTTGCAGACGACATTGCGCTTGTGGCAGAATCAGAGGAGGTATTAAGGAAGTTGGTGACAGAGTTTGGAAAGGTGTGCGAAAGAAGGAAGCTGAAGATAAATGTGGGTAAAATAAGATGATGAGACATACAAGGGGAGAATGTGACAGCAAATTGGAAGTGAGTACTAAGGGATAGAGACTGGAGGAAGTGGATAGTTTTAGATACTTGGGTGCGAATGTGGCGAGAAAGGGAGGAGTGGAGGTGGAGGTAGAATGTAGATTGAGAGGAGCAAGTAAATGCGTTGGTGGATTAAAAAGTGTAATGAGAAATAGACATTTGGGAATGGATGCTAAGAGGAGATTGCATAAAGGAGTAATTGTACCGACAGCACTGTATGGGGCAGAAACATGGAACATTAGAGATAAAGAGAGGAGGAGATTGAATGTGTTTGAGATGAGGTGCCTGAGAAATATGATAGGGGTTACTAGGTTGGACAGAGTGGGAGACGAGTAGGTGAGGAGGAGAACAGGGGTGGAAAGGGAATTGGGAGATAGAGTTGATGAAAGAGTATTGGGATGGTTTGGACACATGGAAAGAATGAGTGAAGAAAGATTATTAAAGAGGTGTAGAAGGCAGAGGTGGAAGGAGTGAACATAAGGAAACGACTAAGAATGAGATGGATGGATGGGGATAAAAGGGGCATTGGGAAAGAGGGGAATGTCTGTTGAGAAAGGAAGGGAAAGGATAGAAGATAGGGGTTGTGTATGGATGATCCTATGTTGCATGGAAGGGAGTGGGTGGGGGATGGGGGTAAGGTAGTATTTGTGAATGATAATTTGACGCAACCCAAAGGGATTTCTACCCGTCTTCCCTTTTTCTGCATGAGGGGACAGAGAGGGAGAGTCGCCGATTAAATGAAGCGGCATTGTTGTGGATGTGCTGTGTCTTGCTACACTGCTTCTCATCCAGGGCAATGTGTTTGAAGTGTTGGTGCGAGGTTGTGTAGTGTGCACTTGTATGGCAATAACTTTGTGATATTGTACCATACCGTAACCCCCATTCACCTTCACAATGCCAAGAAACTGTATAAACCACACAGGCAATTTTCGCTTTATTTGCGGTGTATTGACATTCAAGTCACAAACACGGTGTTTCACGTCATTGATTAAAATGTGGTATGAAAATTATTTTGGCTGCAAAGTGAGGGACAAGGATAAAAGCTGGGCCCCTCATGTGTGTTGCGTAACCTGTGACAAGCTTCTTATTGCATGGGCGAAAGGTTCACCCCATGTATATGCCTTTTGCTATTCCTTTGGTTTTGAGAAAACCAAAAGATCATACTTCAGATTGCTACCTCTGCATTACAAATATAAAAGGTATAACATCAACACCCAAGCATAATGTAAAATATCCTAATTTATCATCTGCTATGAGACCAGTACCTCACAGTCAAGACTTTCCTGTACCTGATCCTCCAAAACAAGTGGAACTAAGTGATGATAAGTCAAATGAGGTTATGGAAAAAGGAACAGAAGACATGCACTTTCAGCCAATCTGTTCTTCAAGTGAACCACATTTGTTGAGTTAGGGATATCTGAATGATCTTGTGGGGGAATTAAACTTATCAAAAAGGCAATCTGAACTTCTTGCTTCCAGCTTAAAGGGCTGTAATCTTCTCCAGAAAGAATCCAAAGTTAGTTGTTACTGTCAGCGACATTGTGATTTTGAACTGTTTTTCACACTTGAGGATGGTGTGGTGTTTTGCAATGATGTACATTCTGTTATGGAGGAACTTAACCATAAATATGATGGGAATGAGTGGTGCTTGTTTATTGACTCTTCAAAAGTAAGCCTGAAAGTTGTTTTGCTCCACAATGGAAATAAGTTTCCTTCTGTTCCTCTGACCCATGCAGCTAACATGAAGGAAACATATGAGAGTATGAAGCTTCAATTGCAAAAAATCAAGTATGAAGTAGATAAATGGAATATCTGTGGTGACCTAAAGGTTGTGGCACTTTTACTTGGATTGTAGCTGGGTTACACAAAGTTTTGTTGCTTTCTCTGTGAATGGTACAGTTAGCATAAGAAAAATCATTATGAAAAGAATGTGTGGCCGAAACGATCTCTGACCCCAGTAGAGAAGAATGTTGTCAATCCTCCTCTTGTTGATTCAAAGAAATTTTATCTACCTCCTTTGCATGTTAAGCTATGGTTGAGGAAAAGTTTTGTTAAAGGTATGGGTAGAACTGACAAAGGATTCACATTTTCTAAAAATAAGTTTTCTAGAGTAAGTGACGCAAAAATCAAAGAAGGTATTTTTGTTGGACCACAGATTAGGGAGCTGATGAGAGACCAGAATTTTGATGAAGAGCTAAATGATCTTGAAAAAGTTGCATGACTGTCATTTAAGAAATTTTGCTCAGAGTTGTTGGGGAATCACAAAGCAAATAACAATTCTGTAATCGCGAAAGAGCTACTGACATTCTACAAGGCCTTGGGGTGCAACATGAGCCTAAAAATCCACTTCCTATATTCTCACTTGGACTTTTTCCCTGCAAATCTTGGCACCGTCAGTGACGACCACGGTGAGAGGTTTCAACAGGACATTCTGAACATGGAAACCCGGTATCAAGGGAAGGAGAGCTCTTCAGCGTTGGCTGATTACTGTTGGACACTAAAAAGGGATCTCTCAGAAGCAAAATACACTCGAAAATTATACAGTTCTACATTTTAAAGTAAAATTCATTGAAATATCAACCTCTTTATTAATTTTTTTATTTAATATACTACACACACACACACACACACACACACACACACACACACACACACACACACACACACACACACACACATGTATATATATATATAAATATATGTATATATATACATATACATATATATATATACAGACACATATATATATAGTATATATATATATATGTATATATATATATATATAAACCTTACAAGAAAGTGAAAGAGGCGGGGGAATCAGGTAGAGAGAAAAAGGTAAAGGGTACAGACAGACATATGTCAACGGAAGTAAAGGCGTTGGTGAAGATGGGTAGAGTAGTTTAGCTATTCATTGCATATGGAAGAGAATAAAGAAGGATTGACTGCGGGAAGTAGAGATACTAGGAAAATGAATGTGATAGAAGAAAAAAAAAACAATAGGGCTAAAGGAAAATGATAAAAACACTGGAAGTGATGAAAACTGTTAAGGCGCCTGAGTCAGATGTATGTCACGTAAAGTATCTGACAAAGGAACTGTTGTAGTGGACTGGGTAGTGAGGTTGTGTGCCTAAGGGAGGGGAATGTGCCGGAGAATTGGACGAGTGTTTATAGTTCCACTTCACGAAAGAGAAGAAGACAAAATATAAACGTCCTATGTTCTTTAAAGAATCAGTCTGTTTAGTGTGGTTGGTAAGGCATATGGAAGGATGTTATTTAAGAGAATTGGGGGGGGGGTAACAGATGGAATAATTGCGAAAAAAAAAAACAGCGTGGGTTTATGAAAGGAAGAGGGTGCGTGAATAAAAAAAATTAAGGCAGATGGATGAGGATGTTTCTCATCTTTTTTTGGATATAAAAAAAAAAGAATACAGAGACTGACGCACACGCCTCATCGCTCAGGCGGCCCTACACAGGTTGTCACCTCGTCCTTGAATGGAAAGACAAGACTTTCCGCCTCTGTGTCTCCTGCAAACCAGAGTGAGTCCCAACCTGAAACCGACCTACCTCGAAGCCAGCGACACTCCACACATTCAATTCTTGGGTGCGGGATACCCTCAGAAGTCAAGGCATCTTTAAGTGGGGAGCCTTTTACAGACCACGTGTCGCGCACCAAGACCCACGACCTGACGCCGGATCGTGGCGCGAATTGTACTGGTCACGTGGTGCGCATTATACTGACCACGAGGCTCACACCTGGAGGGCGCGTCTTGACGCTGAATGTCTGGTCTGACCCAAGCCAATGAAGTTAGGGATGATTATGCACCACGGGTGGGTTGCCCACGCGGTATAAATACAGCCTCGGGCCGCTTGTAAAACCAGTTCTAAATTAATAATAAGATAACTCACTAACCCTCCTTCTTTCCGTAGCCTATACTCGCTACAAGAAGGCATTTTGGGGTGTGTTGCAGATATGATAGGAAAAGGCTATTAAGGGTGGTCAGAGTGGTTTACCAAGTAGTAGAGCTTATGTTGAGGTAGGAAGTGGAGAGGGTTAGTTGTTTAAAGTGAAGGTGGGTTGTGCCGGGGATGTGTAATATCACCATAATTGTTCAATATGCACATAGATGGGGTGGCACGGGCGGTAAATGCGAGGGTAGTGGGGTGGGAGAGTATTGGAGATGGTGAGTGGAAGTGAAGGGAAGTAGAAGATGAGCCAATTGTTGTTTGCGAACGATGCTGTCATTACACCTTGGTCATAGAAGGATCTGAGAGAGGGTGGTATGAGAGGAGAAAAATTAAAGTATATGTTGCTGTTGCTAAATGTAAGTTGGTGAGGTATACATGAGAAAGAGCTAGCAGCGAGTTGGAGGTAAGGCCTGAAGAAGAGAGGCTGAAGAAAATAGAGTCTTTGATATTTGTGGCCACACGGAGCAGGGAATGGAGATAAACCGTAGAGTGAGAAAAACAAGTAAATGTCTTGGGAAATGAAAAGTATCATGAGGAACGTATGTCTAGGGATAAACGCAAATAGTAGACTTTGTGAAAGGGTGATTACGCCCTTGATTCTGCATAGGGCAGAAACTTGGAATCTAATGGAGGCAGAAAGGAGGAGTTTAAGTGTGTTTGAGATGAAGCGTTTAAGGAGTATGGTAGTGGCTACAAGCATGGATAGAATGAGAAATAAGGTGAGATAGAGAGAAGGAATGGAAAGAAAGCTGCCAGATAGGGCTGATCAAAGAATGTTAGGATTGTTTTGGTATATGAAAAGAATAAATGAAGAAAGACTAGTAAAATAAGAAAGTGGGAGGTAGAGGTGGATGGAGTGAACTTATGAGGAAGACCGAGAATGTGATGGATATATGGATGGATGGATGAGATGAAGGGAGGCATAAGTAAAATGGGAATGTCTGTTGAGCAATGAAAGGAAAGGACAAAAGATAGGCAGGAGAGGAGAGTTATTGCAGCCTTATTGGATTTCTTCTTGTCTTCTCTGTTTATTTTGGATCTGATGAGGAAGGAGACTCGCCATGTCGTGGGGATAATAAACCAACTTCGGTTGTCTGGGCATTCTATGTATGAGCTGTGTTTTGCTACATTGCTTCTGACAAGCGCGGTGGATGGGGGCAGGGGTGAGCCTACATCCACATGGAGCTACGATGAAATGGAGAACAAATGGGTATTGGAAGGGAGGGTGAAGTGTGGGCGCATACTTTGGCTGGCCACCCTCCCTTATCAGGTGGAAAGCGTCATTTGGTGTTTGTATGTATATATGTATGTATGTATGAATGTATGTGTGTATGCATGTATGTATGTATGTATGTATGTATATATGTATGTGTAGTGCATAGCAGTGGTTGTTCGTGCGAGGAAATACTTCGAAGGGTTGGCATTGGCCATGGTGGTATAGACTCTCTCAACCAGAGTTTATGGCGTTGTCGATATCTATGCTGGACTAAGATCCGAATCTTCAAGTCACTTGTGTTCCCTGTCTTGAAGAGGCGTCTCTTTGTCTTCAATACTAAGTGCCTTCGGAGAATCATGGGGTATCGCCAGACTGAATTCGTATCAAACCTGAGACTACACTATGAGACTCAATCTAGGCCAGTTGCCTTCAGCATAATTCGTGAACGTCAACTCCGGATATATGGCACGTTTCCTTGATGCTGATCCTATTCAGCGTTGTCTCCACAAGAAAGACAACCCTCGATGGAGGAGACGAAGAAGTGGACGCCCACAGACTTCATGGCTGGGGCAAGTGGATCGTAACTGTCAAGAATTGTTTGGAGTGGGATGGAAGGGCGGATGCATGGGAGCTTGCTCAGAGAGACCGAGGGAACTGGCTCCGATGTGTGAGTGAAGACACGCTCCCTGGCACTCTCCTGTGTGCATGTTAGTTCTGCAAATGCTGCCTTTGGGCTCTCAAAAAAGTAAGGGTAATATACGTGACGCATTCAGCATTTTTTCGCAGTGTGCTCGCTCCCAGACAATCCAGCATCACGTTCACACTGCACCTCCTAGATGCCACAAGGTTTGCATGCAATGATGTCTACAACGTAATAAAGATACTTTTCATCTCGTCCCTTGTGTGCCAGTAAAAAGGTTAATTATGATGATTTGTTACTACTTGATGAAAGTAATCATTCTCTATACATGTTATATTTTTTACATTGTTTATACACTATATATAAAACGAAAGCTTCACTGTAAGTATTGCTAAGAACATACCAATCCATTCCAGCAAATGACGTTTTATTTATTTATTCTTATATTGCACGCCCTATTATCTGCCTTGTTTTGTTTTAATTTCCCTTTTCTTATATCTATTCTATGCATTTTTTATTGTCTTATTTCTCCTTGTCTTATTTTTCTAAGCTTATTTACCTGGCAGATTTAATCAAAAGTTCCAAAAACGATATATCTCATCATTTGTTTTGCATAATGCTTTACAAAAGGCCATTTAGTATTATTGTAAGAGAATTTAACCCCATCATTTAGCTCCCCGTATATGTTCTGTACGTGAATAATTTTTGTTGGGTGGTTATCATAATGCCTTTCTCTCTGAGTTCTATATGTTATTAATATATTATTATTCTCCGCCTCTTTTCTCTTATTCTTTTCTTCCCAATCGTGTATTTTCCTCAATTGCTCTTTCTTCATTTTCATAATCCCTAAATTTTATGTAAAATAGCCTGCGGCCCTCGGTAAGATTATTCATCAAACACCATGACGATGCATGAAGAATTAACAGAATCCCTGACATCACTGCTAAGCAGATGGTGCTACGGATAGGTTTTACGAGAATGGCTGTAGCAGACAACGTTTTGGGCATAGCATCAGTAATTTCAAATTGCAATGAAAAAACGTAAGATTTTATGTGTAATTTATCTAGCTATTATTAACTTTGGTAAGTACTAAAACCATATGCCGGGAAAATCAGACACTTTTGATTTTCAAAGTGGTTACACAGGTGTAACAAAGTCTCAGACGTCCATCATAGGTTAATCGAGACAACTTAATCGAAATAGTTATAACTCCCCTCGCTAGGGAAGTTATTTTTACGTATTTTGTTGTGGTCATTGCTGGGTGATTTTAATCAGATTGGGGATAACCTAATTGCTAAGAGGACTTAGTAAGTCCTTCCTAACGATGGTACCTTCACATATGCCGGACATTTTCATTAGGGTAAGGGCAGGACACATTTAAAGACCTTGAAATTGTGACACGATCTGCGGTGAGGGTTAACTCCTACCCAGACTGCTGGTACAAAATCTCGATGGAGTCTGACCTCGGTGGAACTAGACTATGCTGCCTCCAGCTCAGCACAAACCAGACAACGTGTCACGGCTTTGGAGGGATTAATCAATCATAACATATATATATTTTGAAATAACAGTCTAGCCGGCTTTAGCTGCATCTATTGCAACTCTGTCTGGGAAAAGCTAGAAAAAAAAGGGGGAGGGGAGTGGAGGGTACAGAGAGCTCGGCGCAGGAACTCAAATGTCAAGGACTTGAAGACGATATCACTGATGGCGGGAGTGCAGTCCCCGCGAGAAGCCAGTCTGGCGACAAATGAAGCTAATTGCACAAATAGTGCACATTTCATATGAACTGAGACAACGTCACAGTCGCAACGAGAGAGATATCTTGACCTAATTAACTGCCGGAGACAATGAAAATCTTGAGATTATTATTATTATTATTAATTATTATTATTATTATTATTATTATTATTACTATTATTACTATTATTATTATTATTATTACTATTATTATTAATTATTATTATTATTATTATTATTTTTTTTTTTTTTTTTTTTAGTCCTTGGGCGACTGCCGGGGGAGGTGGGTGGTAGTTATCCACAGGAAAATAAAATCAGCTGGTGGCACCTAGAACAGAAGTCTTGAGTCACCTTAGACAAAGAAAGGGTTAACAAAAAAGAAAGGAAGATCAAAGGGGAGTAAAATCACTTCCGTCACATTGAAATGAATTCTTTCCTGCTTTCAGGATGACCTCGTATAGGAAATGACCTGGTTTCTGTCTAGTCGACACAACCAGAGCTCTATCATAATAGCATTGGCAAAAAGTCATCACAGTATCACCAACAGCATCAAGCATGGTATACGACAATATGTACTACGAAAAAAGAAAAAATCCAACGCAAGGTAAACATAATTTTTGCGTTAATGGAATGACGTCAGCAGCATCAACGTCTTAGCACAACATAACTTCAGAAAAACTGAGGTGAAAGCTAAGCATATTTTTTCACATTAGTGTCATTATGAACCTTACGTATAGCATACGGCAGCATGAACTCAAACAAGCTTGGGCAAAGTCCCAGTGCACGTAAGATCATTTCTGCCCTCAATGTTAGCAAGGCATTGGCACAACATCAGCACAACGTCATCATGAATACAGCATTCAAGAAGCATCACTAAACTTCCAGTAAAGGTAAGCATAAGTTTCGACATTTCAGCATTGTCATCACAAACCTGACGGACAACAGAAGACAGCATGAAAGAAAAAGCCAGCAAAGCTCCAGTACAAGGTAAGCATAACTTCTGACCTCAATTTTACCATGGCATTGCCACGTCATCGTGACGTAAGCATGATACGTCAGCATGACGCTTTGTGGGGGGGGGGGCGTCCACTCCCTTGTAGGGGGTGAACCCCTTTCGAGAAAGCAGCGACATTCAGGCAGTCTGTAGGCTTCAGACGATTTCTTTCATACCAGAGTGGACTGGTCCACGACCTGCATGGGGTCTCGATCGATCACGACCTCGTTCAGACCTGAATTGTATGAAATCACCTGGAATTTGCTATCAGCTAATGCATAGCATCTCACCTCGACTTACAGGTGACACGTTTTTATCCTGACTGTCATCAGACTGTGTTTTTAATCCGTTTCTCACTCAGTAGCTAAAGAGATCAACTTAACCTTTTATCGTGAGATGGGGTAACGCAACCTTTCATAATTCTTAGCGTCAGGCTATTTCATTCAGCGCTGTATGACCTCACCGACATCGCAGAGGTTAAACCTTCGCAAAATGGTGTTTCCCTCAATTGATTAATATCCTCAGGAGTTAGCCTAGAAAATACACAGGACGACGTCACGGAAAGCGAGTTAAGAGGGTCCCCCCCCCCCGCCCCGTTTGGATAAGGAATGGGTTTACCTCAATGGGGTAAAATGACGCCACTTTTAAACGGATCCACAGTAATAATGTTATCACTCTTCGTCTCCAGGTCGAACTCCAACCCACATCTTCATGCAGGTGCTCCTTGGTCCTCCTTGAGTCTAAGCTGGAACCAGCACAGGTTCATACGTCATCGGTGTAGGCCATCGGGTCTGAACCTAATGCCGCCGAGACCACGTTGCATTCATAAGTAATGTTGTATTAATACAATATCTCCACAGATCGTGTCCACACTTGCTCTCAGCTTTTTAACAAACCAGATGGCATGAAGCACCGGCTGAGTTCCACGTCTTACTGGTGACAGGAGAGGAGGAGCTGTCCTTTTACGGTGCTTTTCCTTTTCTTTGTGGTGATGTCAATAGAGATCCGATTTATGCTCACCACCTAACTCCCGCAAAATTCGGTGACTCAGGTCTTCGAGTCCCTTATAGTGACAAATATGACTGATACATGGACGAACTATGAAATTAATGGAAACGATGACAAATGAAAATGAAAAATAAAATGAATACAGTGAACCCTAAAAAGCAGAAAAAATAAGGGAAGGAAGAGGAGGGAGGGAAGACTGTATGAACTATTTCTCCAGAGATATTTGTGTATATTCTGCCATGCAGTCTTATACTATATATACATTCATTTGCATACATAACACGCAGCACGAAAACTGCTGATATCAGATCCACCACACCCAGGAGAGCTGAACGAGTTCAAGATATCTCAGTTCGTGTTCTTGATCACAATTATTTTGTCTAAAGAAAAAATCCTTGGCATACATTTTTCTACACCTGATTTAGATTTTAATGTTTAGAGAAAAAAACAACAATTCTCGGATATATTGCCTAACGTGAGCAAAAAAATAATGTCAAGAAGTTTATTTTCCCAAATTGGATATCATACAGATGAAATAAGCTGACAAAAGGAGTATTTACGCAGTATTAATCAATTAAAGGCTATGGCAATTAAATACTACGTGGTAAGATAGGAATCGTGTGGCGAGAGGAGGCAGCAAAACTGAATAAGCACAAGAACCTCTCGACTTGCATGTTTGGAACCAATGTTCTGAATCGGCTGCCACGACCCGTGCCCACCGGCGCGAGCGGGATCGACGCGCGGCCTCTGTAGCTCCAGGCGAGGTCAACGGGTCTACCGTTGTGCCCGGAGGCGACCTCGGTGCGCGAACAACTTCGCCCTCAGGAGCGGTCATTGCAC
>NC_134792.1:51642553-51650053 GCF_046742065.1 Oratosquilla oratoria | reverse complement strand
TAAGTCTTCTCTGTCAAGGACTTCTTCCATGCCTTTCATGATTCTGTAAATGGCCAGTAGATCTCCTCTTTCCCTCTCTTTGTTCGAGGGTTGGTAGTTCCAGTTTGGATAATCTTTGCTCGTATGTCAATTTTGAAAGTATTGGTGCCATCTTTGTCGTTGCTCTTTGTATTCTTTCTCATTTCTTTATATTCTTTTTTGTGGTGGATATCCATAGTGTCGCAGCGTACATCAGTCTTGGTCTTATCAGTGTGAATGATATTTTCTTTACCTTTGCCTTATCCAAGTAGTTAAAGGCCACCTTTATTGATCTCAGTAAATTGTAGGTTTCTCCGACTATTTTGTTAATATGCTTGTCTGGTGACATAGGTCCTTTTCCGAGCTAACTTTTTTCTACTTCCTTTGTACCAATTCTACATTGCCCTGATATTCTATCTTTACTCTTTCCAAACTCCATTATACTACATTTCTTGATATTGAAGTGTGTGTGTGTGTGTGTGTGTGTGTGTGTGTGTGTGTGTGTGTGTGTGTGTGTGTGTTGTTGTTGTTGTTGTTGTTGTTGTTGTTGTTGTTGTTGTTGTTGTTGTTGTTGTTGTTGTTGTTGTTGTTGTTGTTGTTGTTGTTGTTGTTAGAATGAGTGGAGTAGGGAAATTTCAGGATGATGCAGATACACTTTATTCTCTATCGTTTGGACAGTCTTCTATAGAGAGAAGATGATATAGGCAATTAGGCATACGCTGCCTATATACATATCTAGCGAATCTTCTGGCAGGTTGTCTTGGAATAGAGCTCGCTGATTGGTCTGTATGTGTCCCTGCGATAACCAATCCGGTTGAAGCACATGCTAGGTTTACAAACCCTTGTCTATGATTAGTTGTTACTGATACTGTAAATTGATGTCAGCTGATCCTATAGTTTCCCTCGTCATTTTTCCATACCAGTATTTAATATCTCTACATTATTCCAAGTGGATAAATGGCCGCTGGACGTACCATGTATTACTAATTAGTTAGATGTTCTGTGGTGCCCCATGTCGCTCTTGTGTTCATAGATTCTTTTTCCGATTCCTCGTGACGTTTTACCGAAGTAAGCTGCATAGCATTCACCACAGGGAACTCTGTATATTACGCTGCCTTCGCTTTTTCTGTGTTTTGGTTTCTGGATACGATCTCCTTCGCCTTCCACCCTGACGATTGTACTATGTTTACATCGATTCTCGTGAGGCACATGGATATTGTTTCACCTTGTCTCGAGTAAGGTACCACTAAGTAGTCTTTTTCGGTGGCTGTGTTTTTCCTCCACACACACACACAAACACACACACTCACACACACACGCACACACACACACACACACTCACACACACACACACACACACACACACACACACACACACACACACACACACACACACACACATACACACACGCACGCACACACACACACACACACATACGCACACTTACACACACACACACACACGTACGCACACTTACACACACACACACACATATATATATATATATGTATATATATATATATATACGTGTGTGTGTGTGCATATACATAAATATATATATATATATATATATATATATATATATATATATGAATACATATAACATTTTCTAACTTAGGAGATACTAGATTTTAAATTACAATATTTTCATTAGTAAGATTATGCACGATTTTTGCTCAATGCTTGTATATTTGTTAGGTTATATGCAAAGTTATACAGTAAGTTATTGTGATATATGATGTTTACCGTTTGAAGTACTTTGATATATTTGCAATAGAATCACAGTTTTTATGTAAAATCTCCAGAAACATTTAACCTATACATTTTGCTTAAAATCTACAATAAATATGTACTCTGAACAAAAAATGTATGTTTTTCTCCATACTTTTTCCGTATTCCTTAACAGAAAAGGTACTCTTTTTTCAAATGACTTTACCTCCATATGTGAAATTATGTACGCATTTTTCCTTGTTTGTCAGATTATATACAAAGTAACAATAAACTATAATATTACATATGTTTTATGATTCCAAACAATATTTCTTTTCCTTGAAGTACTTTGATATATCTACAGAGGCAGCATTGATTTTACAGAAAGTTCCGGGAAACATTTAGTATCTCTTTTTCTGTAGATTCTGCTCATTATTTTTTACATTGTACAAGGAAGGAAGGAAGGAAACGCCTTTTTCAGTGCCAAAGAAAAAAGTCTTAGTTCTCCCTGAGGAGGAAGCAGAGGTCCGACCACCAAGAATGATCTTCCCCAATGTCTCGTGGAATTGAGCGCAAAACCAACGACACATCAGGAAAACGCAGTGACAGGCTCCGCAAAAAGTGGAAGGGTTGTCTTGGGAAGTGGAAGCGACTCCACTGCATTGTATATCCAGACAGTAACAAATTACCAAAGAAAATTGATGAGGAATGCAATGATACATCAGACGCTAAACGAAGAAATGTCTCTTTCTATATGATTGAGAACAAAAAAGAGTCGACGTGTTTAGATGTGCTCCGTGTTTAAGGACTTATTTGGAGTTAAGTGTTTACTAAATGACGACGATTGGCTTTATAATGGCGACTGATAATTATTTGTAGCTAATAACTACCAAAAAAACTGTTGGAAATAACAGACTATTGTGATGAAATCCTCTTCAAGAACTGAAACTCCGGTCTATCTTTGTAACTCATTGTAATAATGGACATCTACAGGAAAAGGGAATATGTAAAATGAGAAATTATAATAACATGAGAAAATAAAAACCTAAACTTGCGTGTAGAGAAATATTAAGTGAAACAACATGACTTGTCCGAGTTAGTGAACGAAATTGCAGAGGTATATTGTATTCCGCATTTTTTTTCGATTACTTGTGTGTGTGTGTGATTGTATGTATGTGTGTGAAATTACGACAAATGGATTCACATGTTTCGCCATTGGGACTCGAACCCAGAGACGTGCGGCTGCTTACCACAAAGCAAGAACGTTACCAATGTACCACATTTGATGGTACAAAAGAAAATGATCTGGAACTTGACCTGACCATTCCTCGACGACATTGGCATGGTACATTAGGTCATCTTAATTTCATCGAGTCTTTATTCAAACGACTCAACCTACAAGTATGTGAAGTTACCACAGATGGAATAACAAGCTCTGCCACTGGGACTCGATCCCTTGGATGTGCGAAAGCTTACCACAGAGCAAGGACGTTACCATTGTACCACACAAAATGAACAATCTGTGTATATATATATCTATCTATATATATATATATATATATATATGTATATATATATATATATATATATATACATATATACATATATATACACATATATATATATGTATATATATGTATACATATATATATATATGTAGATATATGTATATATATTCATATATATATATACATATATATACTGTATATATGTATATATATATATATATAACATATATATATACATATATATATATATACATATATATATATATATATATATATATATATATATATATATATATATATATCACTGGTTGAGAACTGTAACCGTGAGTAGGTAAATTGGGAGGATCGGAAGTGATCAATCATGGAGCACTATGCTATTTGAATATAAAGATGACCAACGTAATGAAGCATTAGACCAAAGAATCAAGATATAGAGGCAAAGATACACCAGCAAGATTGGCTTTGATCTTAACAAAAAACTCCAAGTTTATGGATCTAGAAATGTCCTTTGGGTAAAAACGATCATGAACTCCTCGAATGCAACATAGCAGTGGAGAGAACAGAGCTAAAAGATGAAACATATGGACAAGGTAGATACAAGTTCGCCAAAGCAAACATACAGAACTGAATAAAACGTTTAGGGAATCACACAGGAAATAATTCAGAGAGGTACATAGAATATGGAAAAAAGATATTCCTGTAATATTACAGTTTAATATTAATTAGTACTAAGAACAAGTGGAAAAAACAAGCTGTGAAAAAGCTAAAAAAAAAAAAAACTCACTAAATGCATATCATACATATACCAATGGATTTCCCCCCCTTACAAGAGGGGCAGCCAAAGTCAAAGGCATAAATCCACTCCCACCCAATTCATACCCACATTCTCCACTCCCATTCACCACCCATCCGTCCCTCTTTTCTTGGCTCCTCCTGAATGACGGGTCATTCCTGCATCTCGCCCACTGTCCTGGATCAGAAGCAATGCAGCAAGACACAACACATCCACATCAGGGCCGTTTCATTTAATAGGCGCCCCCCCCCCTCTCCGTCTCACACATGCTCCCTCACCTCCCCCATCCCCCACCCACTCCCTTTCATGCATCACAGCATCATCCATACACAACCATTCTCCACTCACTCCTATCTTCTGTCTTCTCCCTTCCTTCCTCAACAGACATTCCCCTCTTTCCCAATATCCCTTTTACCCCATCCATCCATCTCATCCTTGGTCGCCCCCTCATGTTCACTCCTTTCGCCTCTGCCTTCCACACCTCTCTTACTAATCTTTCTTCACTCATTCTTCCCATGGGTCCAAACCATCTCAATACTCTTTCATCAACACTATCTCCCAACTCCCTTTCCACCCCACGCTCTCCTCCTCGTTTATCACTATCCAGCCTAGTAACTCCTGCCATAATATATGTGTAAAGAAAAAAAAACAATATGTGAAAAAAGATACATAGCGGGCATGGAAAAGGCAGAGAAAGAAGAGAACAATAAAATCAAAGGAATCAAGTGGTCGGAAACATTGGAATTGCCCACATCGAGAAGTGAAATAGATCATATATTAGTAACTTTTAAAACTGTAATATGTACAGACAAAAATAATAGAGTATTTATTAGAATGCGATGAGAGAATATAAAAAAAGGGAATATTTGAAGAATGTTAAGAAATGCAGTTCGACGTGTATATTGCGGTGTAGATTAAAAGAATAAACAATGTAGGCGGACAACAAAAATTAATTCAAGGCATAAATTCATAAACAGCGACACAGAGATGGGACCCCAGGGTCCAATTCTGTGTATTGCCATTAGGTAAATAGGCACATTTTTCATTAAAAAAAATTAACATCCATAAATTCAGTCAGTATTACTACAGTAGACAGATGGGATGAGCTTAGTCAATCGGATAAACCCGGTGGAGTAAATCCGCGCCTACGCGCAACATTGGAAAATCATGCTCAGCTCACCAACCGTGGGTGCGAGACATGCCTAGCCACGTCGATGTGACGTCATGTCCTGCAGTCCACGCGTCATTTGGCTGGGGGGGGCTGGCTGCGCTGTGACGTCATCAAGTCGGTATTTCCGAGTGAGTCCCGACTGTGACTGGCGGAACACCAGCCTTCATCTCAACCGCTCGCAACCTCGCCGCCCGTCCTTGAAGTGTAATCCTCCAGCTCGCCTCGCCACTCCTTGAGGGGGAGGGAAGAAAATGTTAGGAGGGAGGTCGATAAAACTTGGTGGGGGAAAAATAATGTTTGATAAACATAGTGTTTTCACACTTGGTTGGGTTGTGATCTAGCAAATAGCTGAGAGACTATAGCCAAGCTTCTGAGGTTCATTGCACTGTGGATGTTATGCACAAGCGTAATTATCAGGTGGGAAACGGAGGGAGAGAAGAGACATTAAGGATATCCAAATAACCGACGCTCCCATTGCTACCATTTTGAAACACCGAGATCGGACATTCAACTCTTAAGCAGGATAACATTTGGTAAAAACAAGTGAACAGAACGACTTTGGTTAGCAAAGTTTTCACTGAGACATATAGAGGGTTGGTGCAATGAAGAGGTCTTATGTAACCAATGCACAACAAGGAAACCTAACCGTTAATCAGATCTTCCCGAAAAGAAAAAACTTGTAGAGGCAACAGACGCCGGGAGCTGAACAGCAGTGGGACCTGTGCTGACGTCAAGAAAGACTGTTTGCTCCGCAGAAAAAAAAAAAAAAATCGGCGACCAGTCAGGAAATATCACACCCATAGTAATCGGGGAAAAAAGCAACAGGGAAGAAAGTAACACGAAAAAAAACGTAACTGTAGTTAGGTTAGGTCAGGTCAGGTTAGATTAGGTTATATTAGGATAGGTTAGATTAGGTTAGGTCAGGTTAGGTTAGATCAGGTTAGGTTAGGTCAGGTTAGGAAAGATTAAATCAGGTTAGGTCAGGTGAGAATAGGTTAGGTTAGACTAGATTAGGTTACATTACGTTACATTAGGCTACAACTTTTTGTCCTGTGACTTTTTTCTTGGATTCGTTTCAACCTCTTCCATGAAGAGCATCCTCGAGTATTCCTAGAGTCAAAATTATAGTTTTAGACTTCGAAGAATTTCTTGCAGCATCGTTCTATTATTTTCGTTCCACGAAACGTGTTCTTGAATTTCACGGAAAAAAAAAAAAAAATCACAGCTTCGAAATCTGAAAGACCCCGTCCGGAATAGTAAAAGTTCGACGAACTTGTCACACGCGAAAGAATTTAATTCTGTGTGTTGCCATATATTGTTATTTAACGTAACATTATATAGTAACCATTTCACTGCTACTTACGATTTATATACCCTGGCCACCACTACGTGGTATTATCAAGCTGAGGGAAACTGTGCAGCGAAAGTGTTAAAGAAAGCTGGTTCAGTTGAGTGCCGTGGGCAAGGCCCAGCAGACACTTGGGAACACGCAACAGGGAACGGAGACGAAGCGGAGTGTGTGAGGGAAAAGTGACGACGGAAGGGCAGAGAGGGAGGAGAGGGAAGGAAAGCGAAAAGTGGTCAGACTCGGAGGATTTGGAGGATAACGAAGAGAGAAAATACTGAAAGTGCAATAAAAAGAGTAAGTTATGGATATATCACACACGCAAACACACACATACACACTCACACACACTCACACATATAAACTCATCATCCCACTCTCACGAAGAGGGAAGTGAGAAACCACTGGTAGGGCAAACCTTGGCGCCACTGGGTTTTCAGGCCGATGTCTGGGTCAGCTTCCTACCTGGGCAGGGCTGTCGGAAACCAGTGCAATATAGCCCACAGCGGGACCCGGGAATCGAACTCACGACAACCTGCTCATGAGTTCGACACGGTATCCACTGGGCTACCGCGCGTCACACATACTCACTCCCACGCACACACACACACGCACACACACACACACACACACACACACACACACACGCACGCACACACACACACACACACACACACACACACACACACACGCACGCACACACACACACACACACACACACACACACACACACACACACACACACACACACACACACACACACACACACACACACACACACACACACACACACACATATGTATATATATATATTATATATATATATATATTATACATCTATATAAATATATATATAAGCTTTGTTGAAGTCTACAGCAGTAGTAGCATTATTCAACTTATAAGAAGTACTTCTTATAAGCTGAATAATGCTACTACTGCTGTAGAATTCAACAA
>NC_134792.1:51632553-51637553 GCF_046742065.1 Oratosquilla oratoria | reverse complement strand
TCATCTGGCTCAATCCTGGGGACTGTCACAGTAGAGGCCTGGCTAAAGGTAAGTACAATCGACGGTTGGTGGAAAGTGTTGCGGTTCTGAAGCGCTGAAGTCTGCCCAGCACGGATTCAGCTCTCGCTCCCTATCTGCGGAAGTGCGGATTCCAGATGAGGTCACTTTCCAGTGCGCTACCCAGCACGCAGGGATGATCTTTCACTGAGACGCTTGTGCTGTTTATCTTAAGAGGAGTGTTCGTGATTGTTCTGCTGGGTTTTCTGCAGTGGAAGTATACAGCTTTGCATTCCGATACGCTGGTCTTAATGTGCCACTGTTGCTCCCATGCGTGTGCCCTGTCTAATGTGTCCAGTATTACGTGTAGCGCTGCCTGCAGCGTTTTGTGTTTGCTAATGTGATTAGCATCGTCTGCATATGAAAGAGCAAGTCTGGTTACATGGGTAAGCTGGCTCTGGCAGGTTATTCGTGAATAGATTGTGTAGAGTGAGGGCAAAGATTGAGCCTTGAGGCAGACCAACCTTCGGCACAAAAGGTCGGGTACAGGCAGCCACGTCACTTTATTCTTATCGTCCTGTCGTCAAGGTAGTTGCAGAGCAACCGTGTGAACGGCAGGGTAAAGTCGAAATTGTTTTACAATTTGTACTTAAGGTCCTCATGCCAAGCAGTCTTGAATGTCTTCTCCACATCCTCAAACACCAAAATGGCCTTACCACGGCGACCGTCTGGCGGTCTTTGAACCCACCGAATGATCATGAAAATTACGTCGTCTGTGCCGCGCTCCAGCCAAAAACAGAACTGGCAGACTCGTTCTTCATCTCTAAGACAAATTATAAAACAGTATTTGTATCCTCATTTGGGTCATCTTGAACCTTTCTCTGTGATTGGTCGTTTCCTCTGACTGTATGCATGCTGGTGATAGGGTCCGCGTCATTTTCTCCTTATCCGTGTGTAATAGTTTTCATTTGTTCCAATTGGGCATGTGGCCTTAATCATACGCGTGCACCACTAGTGAATTCGATGTTCTATGTTGTCGCATGTCATTTTTCTCCTCGTGTTTCGCTTTCTCGCGATGTTTCGCCAAAATAAGCAGCCTCTGCATGGGATGTTATAAATCATACTTTTCTCGTTGTAAACTTTTATAGAAATCATATCTCTTGTCTTTCATCTTGAATGGTATACAATACTGATACATATTTTTGAGAGGAGTTTTGTGGTTGGTTCTGGTTTTTTGAGAAGGGCAATACTAGGATTGCCTTTTCTTGTTTTAACGTTGTTCCTTTTTTGTCTCCAGATGCTTTCGATTTTTATTTTAATCATTGTATATATATTTTTTTTTGTAAAAGACCAAATGGGTATCTAAGTCGGCTGTATGTTTTTACATTCATTTTCTTAGTACCCGTCACTACATATTCTAAAAACTCGTAGGGAAAAAAAATGATTATACCAGATTTTGTTTTCATGTCGTATCGTGATATATAGTGTATAACATCTTTGTATTTTTTTGTAGATAGGCAACATAGCGTTATCGTTTGTTTGGTGTATCATAGTGTCTAGAAATGGTAACCTTTCTCCCTCTGTAGGCAGCCTATATCCACTCTATTGTAACTTCTTCGTCTTGTAGTAGTTCTAGCATTCTATTTATCCAGTCTTTCTGTTGTCATTATCAACAGACACATTCAGTTTACGATAGAAAAGGAAGTGGATGGAAAGTTACCAATGTACCTGTAGTGTACTTACAATGTCATAACGAAAGGAGCAAATACTCACACCGTCTATTTGTAGACATATTAAAAACATAAGGAAACTCAAGTATAAGGATGGTTGCAAACCACTGCAGTCAGACCTACACGACATTATTCATTAGATCCAAATGTGGTAAATTAATATCATTGTAAAGAATTAGTATTAGAAGTAGGTAAAAGTACAAATAGGCCATTATTGAATCACTCAATAAGGATTCATCATTTACAAAGCGAGGGAGATTAAAAAAAAGACAAAGGAGTATTGGTTTTAGACATTTATCAAAGGCAAATTAGTCAACTGAATTGTTGGACATACAGGTTGTTCATGAACGGAAAAATGTCTGTCGCTAAGACCAAAAAAATGCATAAAGAACAGAACACAAAATGGTTCCTAGCTTAACTGACAGATTATAGAAAAGCAGGGCCTGCATTTATCAAAAGAGCGGTGGCATGATTTTTGTGTTCAAAGCTATGAAAGGAGTGGACAAAATCGACAGAAAAAAAAAATGCTGGTTTGGGAGGAAAAAAAAATCAAGGAGTCATGGAAAAAAGAATTCAAGAAGACAGAATGCTTGTACAATATCATGAAATGCGGATTTCCATACATATACATCGGTTTGTGGAATAACTTGAGTGAAAAAATGGTCTAGGTAAACAACCTAAATTAGTTTAAAATCAAGTTCCTCCAATAAAGACAAAAAGGCATGAAATTAGGTAAACAACCTCCTAAGACCTAAAAAAGACAAGGAAATCAGAGACCATGAGATTAATAAAAATCTGCACAAGATTATTGATTCGTGGAATAGTTTGGATATAAAAGTAATAAAGTCAAATAACAAGGGATAATCCAAGATAGGTATCGACAATGCAAACATGGGTCCCCAACAGCGTAGCTTTTACCCTGTGCACTACAACTAGGTGAATGCACACGTGCACTAAGCGTGAGAGAGCAAGTTTGCCTCACCACTGGTAGGTGGAAAACATGCACCACCAACTTAGGTACGTTTGCTTCATTAATCGGGATAGTGATAGAATCTCCTGGAAACTATGATGGCACACAGGGACGCAAGACTCAAGGGAGGACAGTTTATGACGCTGCCGTGCAGAAACATAGGGCTGCACACGGGTCAAAGTCGGGCTATTACAATGGGCAGTAACCTGCCAAGACACAGCTAGGGTACAATGGCGTTGGGTTGAAAAGCAACCCGTTGAAACAGTCCACTTCAGTAGACACAATGGTCAAATCAGGAGTCACTTTGCAATGTAGATACGTTTTCTGACATTTGTTGCTGATGGCGTAGTCACCCAGGCCATATTTACACCGTTCGTCCGCCAGGCTGACGGCGGTAGGGCAGTATCGTTCTAACACGCACTCAGGATACAGAGGGTATGTGTTGAAAAATGTACCTGTAGGGCAACTCTTTGACGTCCACTCCAGACTCCCGTCCGGAAACAGAATACATTCGTAGTAGTCGCGACAGTTACAGTTGCAAGTGGTATATTTGTTTCCTTGGAAACATTTCGTTGGTCTCATGGGAATGGTTGTTGTTGTTGTTGTTGTGGTGGTGGTTGTCGTTGTAGGGGTTGTGGTGGTGGTTGTCGTTGTAGGGGTTGTGGGTGTCGTAGTCGTTGTGGTTGTTTTCCGGGTCGTGGGTTTTGTGGTAGGTTTCGGACCCATGGTCGATGTGGAAGATGTTGTCGGGGTTGTGGACGATGTGGAAGACGTCGTCGGGGTCGATGTGGAAGACGTCGTAGAGGTTGTGGTCGATGTGGAAGATGTTGTCGAGGTCGTGGTCGATGTGGAAGATGTCGGGGTTGTGGACGATGGGGAAGGTGTTGTCGTGGTCGTGGTCGCTGTGGAAGATGTCGGGGTTGTGGACGGTGGGGAAGGTGTTGGCGTGGTCGTGGTCGCTGTGGAAGATGTCGGAGGGCATGTTGCACCTGTAACAGAGAACAACCTACGTAAAAACGTGTCAATTTCGTTTTCATGCACTGTACACAAAATAGTTGCATAAAGAAGAATGAGGAGTGTGTTTTAGTGACATAAACATCGTTCAAATAAGACGGAATATCTGCCCGACCGACCAAAGGGAATAAACTGGAGACCGTGTGGATCGACATGATTTGAGTAACACGAAAGAAGAAAATGCCAACCAGTAAGAAGAACCAACTATGCAAGTACTGTCATTTTCAAAAGTCTTATAGGGACACGTGATATAATTCGATCGTTAATGATTGTTACATAAAACAATTCACACTGAGAGCTTAGTCCTTAGTGTTTTCTTATATTTGTAACCATGAATTTATGTAAATAAGTTGTCCGCCTTCAGCTGGAAAAAAAACAACAACTGAGAAGTGTTTACGGTGATTTTATGCATAATTGTAATTATGCTGAACTCTGGCGCACATAATGAGTATTATTTTCAATAATTAGTAATACTGTAATACAACAGTATACATATAAGGTTATTCATGTTTCCTAATTTTCATACTCGCGAGCGCTGTGAAGACCCCACCCCTTCCCTTCCCCTCCCCTCCCCTCCCCTCCCCGTCAAGTTAATTTCGGGAAGTTTGGACAGACGACATTAAAGAGGAACCGATAGGTTGACAGTGAAACTCCATGCCTTTCAGTTGTTTTTGTTCATATGTATTAATTACCAAAACCAGACAATACAATTTGTAGAAGAATAAGATAGTTTATTCATTCGTATTTTATTTTGAAGGGTCAAGAATAAGTTTTAACAGCACACCGCGACGGTCGTTCTAGGATTGACGTCATCGACCAAGTTTTACATGTCGCGAAATTTGAAATGCGTTTCACTGGGTGTTGACTTTTGTTGCGAGACTGCGTTACAAGGGCAGGATTGAAAAAAAAGGCATTGAAATTATCTATGTTATTATCATTAAATGCTTCCATCCTAGTTTATGGAAAATTTTGACCCTGTCGTTTCCTTTTTAACGGACCTTGGATTACTCCATTTAGTTTCTTAGTTCCGAATCTGTCTGTACATTACATATACCATGTAGAGATTGGTCGGAGAAATAGGCATACTGGCTACTCGACACCAGTCTATTGTTTGGGGTTAAATGTAGAGTGGGCGATCAGAATGTAACGGTTTTTTCAAAATATAAATGACTTTTTTGTATAGAACGACACATCAGACCATTTGAGAGGAGAAATTAACGATATGACGCCTGCATGGTTCCATACGGAAGCGCACAAAATGCTGAAGAAGAATGAACGGACGAAACAAA
>NC_134792.1:51622553-51625053 GCF_046742065.1 Oratosquilla oratoria | reverse complement strand
TAGACTTAGTCTCTGATCTCGGTAGATTAGTTGTAGTCTAGTTAGTGTTTAGTGGACATGAGGTGGAGAGCACGTAGCGAGAGTGCTCTAATCTATTTGTCGACGTAAATAGATTTTGTCGCTCTAGGTAGAGAACTACTGAGCAACGGGGGTAGAAATGACGTCCAAAGAAAAATGGAAATGAGATAGTGATCAGACAACGCTATTAATACAACAATATGAAAGGTTCCCAGAATTGTGGAATCTCGTTGATGGAGTAGCGCAGTAAAGAAAAGAAGACAAGCGCTATGAAATAGCAGACATAAATATTCCTGACTCAGAAATCACAGGAAAGTGGCACAATCTGCGTTGCCAAAATAACAGTGAAACGAGGAAACTAAAAAAAAGGGGGGGCATGGGGGCTGATGATGGGACTTGTAAAAACTACATGTGAATTTTCCGACGCTCCTCCACTCATGATCAGATGTAATGACTAATGTCGCAGCTGCAGCAGCCAGGTGTCTGGACCGTGACATCTCACCACACACAAGTCTCAAGTCCGACTGAGACTTCCTCGTCAAACGAACTCCAATATACACCAACGGTAGAGCAGTCTCATAAGAACATAAGAACATAGACTGCAAGAGACCATAAGGCCTACACTAGGCAGCTCTGTATCCATCACCACCTGTCATCCCTATCCATAAAGTTGTCTAATCGTTTTAAAACAACTGATAGTTTCAGCGCTTACTACATGGTTACTAAGTTTATTCCATTCATCGACCACCCTATTAGTAAACCAATTCTTGCCTATTTCCTTCTTAAATCTAAATTTGTCCAGTTTATACCCATTACTGCGAGTCCTGCCCTGTTGTTTTATTATGATGACCTTGTTTGCTTCACCCTTGTTATAGCCTTTGATCCACTTGAATACTTCTATTAGATCACCCTACACTCTGCATCTTTCCAGAGAGTGTAAGTTTAGGTGCCTAAGCCTCTCTTCGTAAGGCAAATATCCGAGTACATGTATCATTTTGGTCATTCTTCTCTATACTGATTCTTGTGAATTGATGTCCATTCTATAGGACGGAGACCATAACTGTACCGCATAGTCAAGGATGGGTCTAATTATCGCTAGCTAGAGTTTAATAATTACCTCTGCACTTCAATTCGTTACCGTCCTACCGATGAAGCCCAATGCTCTGTTAGCTTTATTTCTGGCGCTACATTTAATCTACCACTACCCTAACGAAGCTCTCGGAAGAACAAATTTTAGTGTAGTGTACACACAATTTAGATTAGTATCGCTAGACAAGACAATTCTAGACTTCAATGTACAGTGTACACGTACCTTAATAGAGGTATTCAACTGGGTTCAGGGCTTTAACAAAGGCGATGCAGGCAAGGTCATCATATTGAGACAACAGGGCAGGACTCGTAGTAATGAATTTAAATTGGACAATTTTAGGTTTAAGAAGGAAATAGGCAAGAACTGGCTTGGCAGGAAAGTGGTTAACGAATGGAATAGACTTAGTAACCATGTAGTTAGTGAGCGCTGAAACAATTGGCTGTTTTACGAGAAGATTGGATAATCTTACGGATAGGGATGACAGATGGTAATGGACATGGGACTGCCTCGTGTAGGCCTTATGGTCTCTTGCAGTCTCCTTCATCCTTATGTTCTCATATAGAGACGGGACTTCATGATCACAGATGTACTAGAACTCCGTCAATACAACTAAGCGAACGCGCGCGCGCACAAATGCGCTGTGAGCGTCAGGCAATGTCATGTTACCCAGTGACGTCACAAGTTGTCTAGCGTGGGACACTCACGACGATTGACGTCGGAGGACGCACACGCAACTGACCTTCGTGTACACTGGGAGGCTGAAATGAAAATAAAAATGCGACTGCCGGATGGAGGAGTGCTGGGAGAAGGTAACACACACACACACACACACACACACACACACACACACACACACACACACACACACACACACACACACACACACACACACACACACACACACACACACACACACACACACACACACACACACACACACACACACACACACACACACACACACACACACACACACACACAGACAACAAACACATACATAAATACCCCCACAAACACACAAACACACACACAAAGTCACACATACACACACAATACACGGGTCGATGGCGAAGTAGTAGCGATCGCGGCCGCCACTACGGCGGTCCGAGTTCGAATCCCGTCCAGGGCTGAAATAATTCCAGCATCACTATGCTGCGAGTCATTACTCCAACTCTTGTGGGCGGGGAGTTGTGTGTGTGTATGTGTGTGAGGTCACAGTATTACCCATAGATCGGTCATACATGAACTAAGCTCTCTTCCGAGAGGGTTGTAGCTGTCGATCACGAGTCCGACACGTGACCCAAGAACATGGTGAATTACACACTCTCTCTTCTCTCTCTCTCTCTCTCTCTCTCTCTCTCTCTCTCTCTCTCTCTCTCTCTCTCTCTCTCT
>NC_134792.1:51592553-51612553 GCF_046742065.1 Oratosquilla oratoria | reverse complement strand
CTAAAATCTAAATTTGTCCAGTTTATACCCATTACTGCGAGTCCTGCCCTGTTGTTTTATTATGATGACCTTGTTTGCATCACCATTGTTATAGCCTTTGATCCACTTGAACATTTCTATTAGATCACCCCGCACTCTGCGTCTTTCCAGAGAGTGTGAGTTTAGGTGCCTAGCCTCTCTTTGTAAGGCAAATTTCCGAGTCCATGTATCATTTTGGTCATTCTTCTCTGTACAGATTCTAGTGAATTTATGTCCATTCTGTAGGACGGAGACCAAAACTGTACCGCATAGTCGAGAATGGGTCTAACTATCGCTAGATAGAGTTTAATAATTACCTCTGCACTTCTATTCGTTACCGTCCTAGCAATGAAACCTAATACCCTGTTTGCTTTATTTCTGGCGCTAATGCACTGCTTCTTGGTTTTAAGGTCCGGACTCACCAGAACTCCCAAGTCCCTCTCGCACTCAGATTGTTCTAAAAACGTGTTATCTAAGATGTATATATTTTCGGGGTTGTGTAGCCCTACGTTTAACACGCTACACTTAGAGATATTGAAGTTCATTTGCCATTTCACCGACCATGTTAACAATTTATTGAGATCATCCTGCAGAATCTGGGCATCGTCTCCTGACCTAATTAGTCGTCCTATTTTAGTGTCGTCCGCAAACTTACTAACATCACTATTTATCCCATCGTCTGAGTCGTTTATGTACATAATGAACAATAAGGGACCCAAAACCGAGCCCTTGGGGGACCCCGCTAGTAATATTGCCCCACCTAGATTTTATTCTATATATGGTGACCCACTGTTTTCTGTTACTAATCCAAGCTCTAATCCATTCTAACATTTTTCCTCCTATGCCATGGGCTTTGATTTTATTTAGTAGTCTCTGGTGTGGCACCTTGTCGAACGCTTTGCTAAAGTCAAGGTAAATAATGTCGTAATTTTCATTGTTATCTGACGCCTTATATACTTTAGTGTAAAAGGATAGAAGATTAGTCACACATGACTTACCCTTGGAGAAACCATGCTGTGAATCACGAATTAAATTATGCCCTTCGATGTGTTCTCTGAGTCTATTTACTATTATTGATTCAAGCATTTTACCTATAACCGATGTCAAACTGATTGGCCTGTAGTTGCATAAGTTGCATATAGACGATCTATCTCCCTTCTTAAAAACAGGAACAACGTTTGCCTGCCTCCAAGCGGTTGGCACAAAACCAGTGTCTACCGATTTATTGAATATTTCAGTTAACTGGTCGCAGATTTCAAATTTACATTCCTTAAGCATTCTTAGAAAAATTTCGTCTGGACCCGGAGATTTTGTAGCTTTAAGTCTTTCAATCTGCTTGACTACTTCTTCTTTACTAATGCTGATATTAGATAGACTACTTTCTTCATCCCCTCTGTAAATCGGATCGTAGTCAGGTACTTTATCTAACCTCTCATTAGTAAACACCGATAGAAAATAATTCTTAAACTCCTCACTCATTTTTCCTCCGATTCCATCATGACATTTTCATCGTTTTTAATTGGTCCTATTCTTTCTTTATTTTTTGTTCTATAGAGGTGAAAGAAACCCTTTGGGTTGGATTTTGCTTGACTGGCAATCTTGATTTCATAATTACGTTTTGCTGTACGTGTATTCCTTTTAACCAGCTTTGCCATTTCGTTATATCTTGATCTAAGGTGTGATTCCCCGTTTTTTATTTTTACGTAAAGTCCTCTTTTCATTCCGATCTCATGTTTCAATCTGCCCGTCATCCATTTGGGAGTATTACTATTTTTCCGTATTGACTTTAGGGGGATAAATGTGTTTTGTGCATTAATAATTAGATCAGTTAGATTGCTATACATTTCTTCTAAATTGCTGACCTGACTGTTGGGCCCTCGCCCCCAAGTGACCTGACCTAAGGTATGCATATTACCCTCCGTGACCCACACCTGACTCCCAGCCCCGCAATGAGAATCGACAATGTCCGAAGCGTCCACATGGCATTTCGTATTCAATTTCAAATAGGTTTTTATATTGTCAAAGTTTACTTTCCTGAAGTCTGGTACTTGAACATTATTCGTACTTTTTAATTTTTCCCAAATAACATTAAATCTTATTTCTTAATGATCGCTAGAGCCTAGACTATCTCCCACTATTACGCTGCTAATTTGGTGCTCATTATTTGTTAAAATTAAGTCCAGAGTATTTTGTCCCCTCGTAGGATCGGTAATCACCCTTTTTTAGGAAATTATCCTGTACCATATCTAGGAATTTCTTCGCTTCGTGATCTATTAAAGTTTCCCAGTCAATGTTTCTATAATTAATATCTCCCATGATCGCAACGTTTTTGAACTGGGACGCTCTGTAAATTTCATGAATCAGGGGATCAGTCTGCTCAATGCATGGGTTAGGAGGTCTATACAAGACGCCAATAATAACTTTCTTATTCTTGCCTATAATCTCTACCCAAATAGATTCCGTACAGTCCTCTTCCTTAATCGAATTGTTGATAATACAGTTTAATGTATTTTTAACGAAAAGTGCTACACCTCCCCCATTCCTGCCGACCCTATCCTTGTGAAAAAACTTATATCCTTCTATTTCGATTTCCGGAAGGAAATGTTTATCAGCCATGTTGATCCAGGATTCAATAATAGCTATAATATCAAAATTTTCTACGCATGCTTTACCTCGCAGCAAATCAATTTTGTTAATTATGCTCCTGCTATTTGTATAGTAAACTTTAAGTTTATCTTCCCTCCACCTGCTTCGTTGATTCTTTTCACAGTCCCTCTCTAAGTTGCTTCTATTGCCTAAACTATATTCCAATACTTCCCTTCCTACTCCCACGTAATCTACCCGAAAAAACTCTGCAGGATGCCTACTTCTCGCTCAAGGGATTCAGCAAGGAGCCGAAATCCTCTGGGAGACAAGTGCACCCCGCCCCTTTTGTACAGATGATTCTTACCATAAAAGCGGTCCCAGTTGTCGACAAATGCCCATTCATTGGGTTTACAATGTTTTGCCAGCCTGCAATTCATTGCAATAGCCCTGGAATGCCACATGCCTCCAACTCTTCGCCTCGGAAGGATTCCACGTACAACAGGAACACCTTCCCTATTTCTAATCTTGTCTAGCGCTTCCCGGTAACGCGCGAACAATTCCTCACTCCCTAACTTACCTATATCATTTCCTCCGGCACTTAAGCAAACTACTGGGTCCTTACCTTCCCCTACTAGACACTCTTCAATCCTATCTCTAACATCTCCTATGCCCGCGCCGGGGAAACACACCTGTGTCCTATGTTTCCTATCTTTATCGCAGAAAACCCTGTCTAAATACCTCACTTGACTGTCTCCTACTATCAAAATCTTACCTGTGGGCAGGGATCCAGCGTCTGCCCTTCCCTTCTTCTCTTGGATTTCATTAGTTTCTGCTTCCTGTAGATTTGCTAGTATTTGAAACGAGTTCTTGCATTTCAGCGGGGCTGGTGAGGACTTTTTTCCACTTTTCCGCATCTTATTTTTCACCGTATTCCATCCATACTCATCGCTAATTTTGTCTTCCGTATTTTGGGCCTTCGTGCGGAGAACTCGATTCTCCTCTTTAAGGCACTTAACAGCATTCTCCAAGGCTTCAATTCTACAAAGTAGAGATTGTACCTCTTCGGTGCTGAACACGGTAACACAGTCACTCGCCATAACACTAACTGAAGCAGCTACCCGGTTGACCTGACCTGAGTGACGACTACTGCTCAACCATGCGTTATCGTGGTAATGGGATCGAAGCTGAATAATTCTTCAGAACAGAAGTTACGAAAGTGTCATGACATTTCCAGTTATCTTGGTGCAGCTTCGAACTTAACTTTGCACTTCATCCGGATGCATGGCGTTTAGTATTCGTCTGCATCTTTGGTGCGCAAAAGAACAGATAAAAGTTTCCGCGCATTGAACCTTTGCTTTTGTGTTTATTCAGTGATCAATCAACAGGAATTTGTGGAGGCTTTATGCATGTCAAGTGACATAAGCCCTATCCTTATCTTAGAGATGACGGTGCAATGCAGTCAGTTACAACGCAGTCAGTACCCAGTAGTGCTTGGGAAGACTTGTGACAAGGGTGGGTCTCGCGAGGTCAGCACAAGATCGACGATAGAGTCTTCCAAGGATAGGATGGCTCTACTCAATATCAAACTGTGGTTTGTCGTCTACCTCTTACAGCTCTTCGATTCCTCGGTGAGTTAAATCTACTAGATTTAAAGCCTTTTTAACGGTCGTTGTCTTTTAACGGTCTTCTCAGGAACCACTGATTGAATTTGTAGAAATAAATATTATTTTCTAGCTCTGCATCACAAAAGTCCCAATAACTTTTAAACCAGAGGAGATATTATCATTAAGATGCTGATTATTATTATTATTATTATTACTATTATCATTACTATCATTTTTATCATTATTATTTTTATCATTATCATTATTATTATTATTATTATTATTATTATTATTATTATTATTATTATTATTATTATTATTATTATTATTATTATTATTATTATTATTATTATTATTATTATTATTATTATCATTATTATTATTATTATTATTATTATCATTATTATTATTATTATTATCATTATTATTATTATTATTATTATTATTATTATTATTATTATTATTATTATTATTATTATTATTATTATTATTATTATTATTATTATTATTATTATTATTATTACTATTATCATTATTATTATTATTATTATTATTATTATTATTATTATTATTATTATTATTATTATTATTATTATTATTATTATTATTATTATTATTATTATTATTATTATTATTATTATTATTATTGTTATTATTATTATTATTATTATTATTATTATTATTATTAATAGTATTATTATTATTATGATTATTATTATTATTATTATTATTATTATTATTATTATTATTACTATTATAATTATTATTATTATTATTATTATTATTATTATTATTATTATTATTATTATTATTATTATTATTATTATTATTATTATTATTATTATTATTATTATTATTATCATTATTATTAATTAAAAATCAATAATTTATTACAGTCAATGAAGATAATAATATAATTATTGATATCATTTTTACAGACCTTCAATTGAAGGTAAGGGAGAGGCAGACAGGAGAAATTGAAACTTATTTTAGATGAAGTGTTTGAGAAGTATGGGAAAGTTTAAGGGGATGGATAGTGTGAGAAATGAGGAGGTGAGGAGGATATTGGGGGTAGAAATGTAGCTGGGAGATAAGGTTCATGAAAGAATGTTTTGATGGTTTGGGCACATGGAAAAAAGAGTAAAGAAAGCATAGCAAACACACACAAATACACACACCACACACAAACACACGCGCGCACGCACACACACACATACACACGCACACACACACACACACACACACACACACACACACACACACAAACACACACACACACACACACGCACACACACACACACACACACACACACACACACACACACACACACAAACCCCCCCCAAAAAAAAAAAAAACACACACCTCACTTTCACAGAAATAAGCTTTTATGGTGTTTTATTTTTATGTTGTGGTTCATTAAAGGTTGGCGTTATCAATCTGCATTAACTTCCCTTCAGTTTGGCTCTGTGGTGACGGCGGCACCTGAGTGTGGTGCGAGATGTGACACGGGTGCCTCGAAAGTGCCAGACCCGAAGAACTGCGAGAGGTTCTACGATTGCAATTTGATCCAATACATTCCATATAGTAATAAATGTCCTTCCGGGACAAGATTCGATGCAGAAAAGGAGAGATGCACGAGTGACGCAGAATGCCACGTGGAAGAAGATTGCAAGTGTGAAATCGTTTGCAACAACTACAGAATTCCCGACCCGACAGACTGCACCAAGTATTATGATTGTCTGGTAAGATATAAACACATACATACATACATACATACATACATACATACATACATACATACATATATACATACATACATACATACATACATACATGTACACACACACATATACGCACATGGACATGGAGTTGTTTGTGTGGTTGCAAGGTCACAGTATTACCCAGAGATCGGTCCGTATGTGAGCTCCGATCTCTCATCCAGAAGGGTATTAGCTGTTGATCACGGGCCTAACACGTGATCCAAGATCATAGATGATCACACACACTATGAGTTGGCACTTGAAATCTGGTGGGCAAGGTGTTAGGTGTGTGTGTGTGTGTGTGTGTGTGTGTGTGTGTGTGTGTGTGTGTGTGTGTGTGTGTGTGTGTGTGTGTGTGTGTGTGTGTGTGTGTGTGTATTCACCTTGGTCTTTTTGGATCACGTGTTGGACTCGTGATTGACAGCTATTTCCCTCCCGGGAGAGAGCTCAGAGCTCGTATGACCGATCTATGGGTAATGCTATGACCTTACACACACACACACACACACACACACACACACACACACACACACACACACACACACACACACACACACACACACACACACACACACACACACACACACACACACACACACACACACACACACACACCCAACTCCCCACCCACGAGAGTCAGAGTAACGACCCGAAGCGCAGCGATACCGAAATAATTTCGGCCCTGTGCAGGATTAGAACCAGGTACTGCGGGCACCACCGTATTGGCAGTCCAGTACTCTATCAACCACGCCACCGAGTCGTTCGTGTGTGTGTGTCTGTGTGTGTGTGTGTGTGTGTGTGTGTGTGTGTGTGTGTGTGTGTGTGTGTGTGTGTGTGTGTGTGTGTGTGTGTGTGTGTGTGTGTGTGTGTACATACATATAACAAGGCTTTTTCCCCCTTACAAGGGAGGTAGTCAAAAAGGAAAAGGCATAAAACCACTCCCACCCATTCCATCCCTGAATACACTCTACTCCCCTCCACCCTCTCTCTTATCTTAGCACCTCCTGGATGACAGGTCATCCCTGCACCTTGTCCACTGCCCTGGGTCAGAAGCAGTGTCGTAAGACACAGCACATCTACAGCAAGGCCGGCTCATTAAATCGGCGACCCCTCCTCTCTGTCGCCCCCATGCATAAAAGGAGAAGACGGGGAGAAATCCCTTCGGGCTGCGTCAAATTTTGCTCACACATACTACCTCACCCCCCATCCCCTCAGCCATTCCACCTCATGCATCACAACATCATCCATATAGAACCATTCTCCATTCACCCCTGTCTTCTGTCCTCTCCCGTCCTTCCTCAACAGACATTACCCTCTTCCCCAAAGCCCCCTTCACTCCATCCATCCACCTCATCCTAGGACGTCCCTTCATGTTCACTCCCTCCACATCTGCCTTCCATACCTCTTTTACTAGTCTTTCTTCACTCATTCTTTCCATGTGTCCAAACCATCCTAATATTCTTTCATCAACCCTATCTCCCAACTCCTTTTCCACCCCTGTTCTCCTCCTCACCTCCTCATTTCTCACTCTATCCAGCCTAGTAACCCCCATCATACTTCTTAGACACCTCATCTCAAACACATTCAAACTCCTTCTCCCTTCCTCTCTTATGTTCCATGTTTCTGCCCCATACAGTGCTGTTGGTACAATCACTCCTTCATACAGTTTCCTCTTAGCATCCATTCCCAAATGTCTATTCCTCATTACACTTTTTAATCCACCAAGGCATTTACTCGCTTCTCTCAATCTACATTCTACCTCCACCTTCACTCCACCATTTCCTGCCACATTTGCACCCAAGTATCTCAAACTATCCACTTCCTCCAGTCGCTCTCCCTTAATGCTCACTTCCAGTCTGCTGCCACTTTCACCCCTTGAACATCTCATCAGCTTACTTTTACCCACATTTGTCTTCAGCTGTCTTCTATCACACACTCTCCCAAACTCTGTCACCAACTTCCTCAATCCCTCCTCCGATCCTGCCACAAGCGCAGTGTCATCCGCAAACAACAGCTGGCTCACCTCCCACTTTTCTCCATTTTCTTTAACCATCTCCAATTGCTGACCCACTACCCTTGCATTTACCTCTCGCACTACCCCATCCATGTACAAGTTGAATAGCCAAGGCGACATAACGCATCCCTGACGAAGTCCCACCTTTACCTCGAACCACTCACTCTCTCCATTTCTAATCCTGACACAAGCTCTACTACTCTCATAAAACTCTTGACAGCTCATATATACATATATATATATATATGTATGTATACATACATGTTTATATATATATATATATATATATATATATATATACATATGTATACATATATATGTATATATATATATTTGTAAATATATATGTAAATGTGTATATATATATATATATATAATATGTATATATATATACATGTGTGTGTGTGTGTGTGTTTGTGTGTGTGTGTGTTTGTGTGTGTATGTGTGTGTGTGTGTGTGTGTGTATAATATAAATATATATGAATATATATATATATATATATATATATGTATACATATATATATATATATATATATATATATATGTATATACATTTCTATCACCAACAATACACTTTAATTCTAAGCCATCAACATCAAGAGACTCGAGGAGGCCAACATGCAGATACTGTGCTAGCACGTGACAAGTGTTAGTGACTTAACTTGTCACGTGCTAGCACAGGATCGAGTCCTTGGCTGTACTACGTTTCAATTGCTGCGTGTTACCCTCCTCGAGTCTCTCGATGTTGATGGCTTAGAATTAAAGACTATTGTGGTTGATAAAAAATTATATCTGTTCCCTAGGGCCCATTCAGTGTTATATATATATATATATATATACATATATATATATATATATATATATATATATATATATATATGTGTGTGTGTGTGTGTGTGTGTGTGTGTGTGTGTGTGTGTGTGTGTGTGTGTGTGTGTGTGTGTGTGTGTGTGTGTGTGTGTGTGTATTAGTTTATATTATATTTATGTATTTTCCATTGCCAGCCCGACGGAAGTATGAATTCCCAGTCGTGTGAATCTCCGACTCCAATCTTCAACCCAGAGTCTGCTGTGTGTGAACCAGGAGTCTACTGCATAAATTGCAATGGAGGTACGAAAAAGATTATCCGAAGTTGTTATTATTATAATTTCTTTAGAATTGTACAACAACTCTTTAAAATGCTCACAAACATCACCGACGGCTACAGAACCTCACAGGCATCCCATACATATTTTTATTCGTGTTTGATATCTTTGTTTCGTCCGTTCATTCTTCTTCGGCATTTTGTGCGCTTCCGAATGGCACCATACAGGCGTCATATCGTTAATTTCCCCTCTCAAATGGTCTGATGTGTCGTTCTATACAAAAAAGTAATTTATATTTGAAAAAACCGTTAAATTCTGATCACCCACTCTACATTTAACCCCAAACGACAGACTGGTGTCGAGTAGCCAGTATGCCTATTTCTCCGACCAATCTCTACATGGTATATGTAATGTACAGACAGATTCGGAACTAAGAAACTAAATGGAGTAATCCAAGGTCCGTTAAAAAGGAAACGACAGGGTCAAAATTTTCCTTAAACTAGGATGGAAACATTTAATGATAATAACATAAATAATTTCAATGCCTATTTTTTTCTTTCTTTTTTCAATCCTGCCCTTGTAACGCAGTCCCGCAACAAAAGTCAACACCCAATGAAACGCATTTCAAATTTCGCGACATGGAAAACTTGGTCGATGACGTCAATCCTAGAACGACCGTCGCGGTGTGCTGTTAGAACTTTTTTTGACACTTCACAATGAAGTACGAATGAATAAACTATCTTATTCTTCTACAAATTGTACTGTCTGGTTTTGGTAATTAATACATATGAACAAAAACAACTGAAAGGCACGGAGTTTTACCGTCAACCTATCGGTTCCTCTTTAATGTCGTCTGTCCAAAGTTCCCGAAATTAACCTCACGCGAGTATGAAAATTAGGAAACATAGATAACCTTATATGTATATTTTCGTATTACAGTATTACTAATTATTGAAAATAATACTCATTATGTGCGCCAGAGTTCAGCATAATTACAATTATGCATAAAATCAACGTAAACACTTCTCAGTTGTTTTTTTCCAGCTGAAGGCGGACAGCTTATCTACATAAATTCATGGCTACAAATATAAGAAGGACTAAGCTCTCAGTGTGCCGTGTTATGTAACAATCATTAACGATCGAATTATATCACGTGTCCCTATAAGACTTTTGAAAATGACAGTATTCCATAGTTGGTTCTTCTTACTGGTTGGCATTTTCTTCTTTCGTGTTGCTCAAATCATGTCGATGTACACTGCCTTCAGTTTATTCACTTTGGTCGGGCAGATATTCCGTCTTATTTGAACGATGTTTATGTCACTAAAACACACTCCTCATTCTTCTTAATGCAACTATTTTGTGTACAGTTCCTGAAAACGAAATTGACTCGTTTTTACGTAGGTTGTTCTCTGTTACAGATGTAATATGCCAGCCGACGGTCAGGGAACCCTTGTCCATCTCATAGGCCACTACCCCGACGACATCTTCCACATCGACCAAGACCCCGACGACATCTTCCACATCGTCCACAACCCCGACATCTTCCACATCCACCACGACCCCGACGACATCTTCCACATCGACCAAGACCCCGACGACATCTTCCACATCGTCCACAACCCCGACATCTTCCACATCCACCACGACCCCGACAACATCTTCCACACCGACCACAACCTCTACGACGTCTTCCACATCGACCACGACCCCGACGACGTCTTCCACATCGTCCACAACCTCTACGACATCTTCCACATTGACTACAACCTCCATAACATCTTCCACATCGACCACGACCCCCGACGACGTCTTCCACATCGACCACAACCCCGACGACATCTTCCACATCGACCACGACCCCTACGACAACTTCCACATCGACCACGACCCCTACGACAACTTCTTCCACATCGACCACGACCCCTACGACGTCTTCCACATCGACCACGACCTCGACATCTTCCACATCGACCACAATCCCGACAACATCTTCCACATCGACCATGCGTCCGAAACCTACCACAAAATTCACGACCCGGAAAACAACCACAACGGCTACGACACCCACAACCACAACCTCTACCACAACGACAACGACAACAACATCAGCAATAGCCCGACTTTGACCCGTGTGCAGCCCTATGTTTCACCACTGCAGCGTCATAAACCACAGTCTGCCCTTGGGTCTTGCGTCCCTGTGTGCCATCATAGTTTCCAGGAGATTCTATCACTATCCCGATTAATTAACCAAACGTACCTAAGTTGGTGGTGCATGTTTTCCACCTACCAGTGGTGAGGCAAACTTGCTCTCTCACGCTTAGTGTACGTGTGCATTACCTAGTTGTGGTATGAGCTCCTCTCCCGTGTTTGCATTGTCCATACCTATCTTAGATTACCCTTTGTTATTTGACTTTATTATATCTTTATCCAAACTATTCAATGAATCAATAATCCTGTGCAGATTTTTTTAATCTCATGATCTCTGATTTCCTTGTCCTTTTTGTCTTTATCGGAGGAACTTGATTTTAAACTAATTTAGGTTGTTTACCTAGACTATTTTTTCACCCAGGTTATTCCACAAACCGATGTATATGTATGGAAATCCGCATTTCATGATATTCTTGAAGTATTCTGTCTTCTTGAATTCTTTTTTCCATGACTCCTAGATTTTTTTTCCTCCCAAACCAGCATATTTTTTACTTTCGATTTTGTCCACTCCTTTCATAGCTTTGAACACAACAATCATGCCTGCTTTCATGCAGGCCCTGCCTTTCTGTAATCTGTCAGTTAAACTAGGAACCATTTTGAGTTCTGTTCTTTATGCATTTTTTGTATTAGCGACAGACATTTTTCTGTACATGAACAACCTGTATGTCCAGCAATTCAGTTGACAAATTTGCTGATGATTAATGTCTAATACCAATACTCCTTTGTCTTTTTTTTAATCTCCCTCGCTTTGTAAATGATGAATCCTTATTGAGTGATTCAATAATGGCCTATTTGTACTTTTACCTACTCCTAATACTAATTCTTTACAATTATATTAATTTACCACATTTGGATCTAATGAATAATGTCGTGTAGGTCTGACTGCAGTGGTTTGCAACCATCCTTATACTTGAGTCTCCTTATGTTTTTAATATGTCTGCAAATAGACTGGTGTGAGTATTTGCTCCTTTCGTCATGGCATTGTAAGTACATTACAGGTACATTGGTAACTTTCCATCCACTTCCTTTTCTATCGTAAAGTGAATGTGTCTGTTGATAATGACAACAGAAAGACTAGGTAAATAGAATGCTAGAACTACTACAAGACGAAGTAACATACAAAAGAGTGGATATAGGCTGCCTACAGAGGGAGAAAGGTTACCATTTCTAGACACTATGACACACCAGACAAACGATAACGCTATGTTGCCTGTCTGCAAAAAATACAAAGATGTTATACACTATATATCACGATACGACATGAAAACAAAATCTGGCATAATAATTGTTTTATTCCCTACGAGTTTTTAGAATATGAAGTGACGAATGTTTAGAAGATGAATGTAAAAACATACAGCCGACTTAGATACCAATTTGGTCTTTTACAAAAAAGAAATGTATATACAATGATAAAATAAAAATCGAATGCATCTAGAGACAAAAAGGAACAACGTTAAAACAAGAAAAGGCAATCTTAGTATTGCCCTTCTCAAAAAACAAAAACAAAAAAAAAACAGAACCAACCACAAAATTCCTCTCAGTAATATGTATCAGTATTGTACACCCTTCAAGATGAAAGACAAGATATATAATTTCTTTAAAAGTTTACAACGAGAAAAGTATGATTTATAACATCCCATGCGGAGGCTGCTTATTTTGGCGAAACATCGCGAGAAAGCGAAATACGAAGGCAAAAATGATATGCGACGACATAGAACATCGAATGCACTAGTGATACACGCACATAATTAAGGCCACATGATTTTTCACCTTTGAAAATAACAATGATAACTGTTGCCTCAAGTTTCACAGAGTGGAAGGTCTGCGGAGGATGGAATGGGTGGGAGTGGTTTCAATGCCTTTTTTTTCTAGCTCCCGTGTAAGGGGGGGGGGAGGAAGCCTTTGGTATATGTATGGAAAGTCTGCAGTCCGACAATGTCTGGCACGGGATCTCGACCTTCCCACAGATCTCCGTGAATAGAATGGGGAGGGAACTGTTTCTCTGTCACTGGCTGAAAGCCGTCGGAGGAGACCAGTCACTGGCCGTCAGATCTCCATGTGTGGAAAATAGAAAGAAAGAAATACAACTAAAATATCTTGGGATCCATTCCGGAGACGTGTTTTGAAAATGACCAACTCTGGTGTCCGTCTAGCAGACCCACCAGAAGCAGGTACGCACGCGCGAAGCCGGAAAACAGGAGAAATATATGTAGATTTCTTTTTCGTGATTATGAATTCAACATATAAGCATCTGTTGTATAGACTGCACAGTGACATTTGAAAACCTGTCTCTTACTCTAAGGTCCAGTTCACATCAACTGCGCAGAAACCGTGGAAACTGCACGGTTGTGTGTGAGTACCTCCATTGACTTAAGGGGCATTTAGACGGCCAAACGGTTTGACAAACCCGGTTTGTCAAACGTGTGTTTGAAGTGATGTTTGACCGTGTGAATAGGGTATTTGGTTGTTAAACACGTTCGACAAACGTGTTTGACGACCAAATATCCCATTCACACGGTCAAACATCACTTCAAACACTTGTCTGACAAACCGGGTTTGTCAAACTGTTAGACCGTGTAAATGACCCTTAAGAGACTGGTTTTCAAATGTCACTGTGCAGTCTATACAACAGATGCTTATATGTTGAATTTATAATCACGAAAAAGAAATCTACATATATTTCTCCTGTTTTCCGGCTTCGCGCGTACCTGCTTCTGGTGGGTCTGCTACACGGACACTATACCCTATGCACTGAGATCTGGCCGTTAGGGCGGACCACTGGGAGTTCCCCTGTGGTGCCACATATAATTATTTTATAGTTTTATTTTATTATATAATTCTATTTTATAATTTTATAATGTTGCCTCATATGATTATATTATAATTTTTTGTCACACACCACCACTGAGATAAAAATCAAAGCAATGTTTTCTATACAAAGGTTTCGTTTCTTTAAGTGTAGATATGGCATATGTGCATGCGAGAGCGACGTTGCCACTACATCTAATCTCTGGCCCCGCCCCCCTCACACTGCATTCAGAAAACATTGCATCCACACGCACATTCTCGCCATGGATGCCCATATGTGGCAACACCGGGAAATCTCCTAGCCACGCCTTATCGGTCATTTCTCCTTGCGTTGACTATAGAGTTGGTCATTTTCAAAACACGTCTCCGGAATGGATCAAGATATTCTAGTTGTATTTCTTTCTTTCTTTTCCACACATGGAGACCTGACAGCCAGTGACTGGTCTCCTCCGACGGCTTTCAGCCAGTGACAATGAAACAGTTCCCTCCCCATTCTATTCACAGAAATCTGTGGGAAGGTCGAGATCTCTTGCCAGACATTGTCGGACTGCAGACTTTCCATACATATACCAAAGGCTCCCCCCCCCCTTACACGGGAGCTAGAAAAAGGCATAGAAACCACTCCCACCCACTCCATCGCCTGCAGACCTTCCACTCTGTGAAACTTGAGGCAACAGTTATTGTTATTTTCAAAGGTGAAAAATCACCACTGCTTTAACTCTTTCTGTGTGATGATGCTTGGCTGAATAAATTTATCATATCGATGCTTCCTCAGCAGAATTATTAAATATGCTAGAATAAGCCTAAATGACTGTTCTCCCACTTGTAAGTGAGGCACAGGGCAGTCGAGTACGCCGACCATTCTTCGAGGTTCTATACTTCAAGATCCACTCGCCAGCAAAGCCACCCCCCCCCCACCATTCCTCGCCCTGACTGCCCCCACGAAGTGCAGCACAGTCACGTGACGTTCGCTCCCAAAGCTGGACCTAGTATTTTGACGACGGAATTTAAAGGAAGAGGAGGTGGTGGTGCAGGAGGAGGGGGGTAGTATTGGAGGTGATGGAGGAGGACGAGAAACAAAAGGTGGTGGTTCCCAAAATTTTCTTGACAATAAATAGTGACGAATTCCAGGACCCTACAGAGAGGGAAATACAGAGAAAGAAGATTGAAAGAGAAAAACACATAGGTAAACACGGAGAGGCTGAGTTGGGTTGGGGTGGGGAGGCTGTTTGTAGTTGGGTGAGGCTGGCAGTGATTGGGGAGAGGCTGGGTGTGGTTGGGGTGGGGAGACTGTAGTTGGGTGAGGCTGGCAGTGACGGGGGGGGGTGGGGGCTGGCAGTGACGGGGAAGGCTGGCAGCGGTTGGGGAGAAGCTAGCTGTGGATGTGGGGAGGCTGGCTGTGGTTGGGCATAGTCTGTATGTAGTTGGGTGAGGCTGATTGTAGTTAGGGGAGGCTGACAGTAGTTGAGGGATGTTGGCTGTGGTTGGAGGAGGCTGGCTGTGATTAGAGGAGGTTGGCTGTGTTGGGGAAGCTGCCTGTGTTTGGGGGGAGGCTGGCTGTGGGTTGGAGGGAGGCTGGTTGTGGTTGAGGAGATACTGACAGTGGTTGTGAGGGAAGGCTGGCTGTAGTTATGGGGGCTGGATGTGGTTGGGGTGAGTCTGGCTGTGGTTGGGGGAGGCTGGCTGTGGTTGGGGGTACGCTGGGTGTGGTTTGAGGGAGGCTGACAGAGGTTGGGGAGGCTGACAGTAGTTGAGGAGGCTGGCTGTGGTTTGGGGGAGGCTGACAGTAGTTGAGGAGGCTGGCTGTGGTTTGGGGGAGGCTGGCATTTGTTGGAGGGAGGCTGGATGTGGTTTGGGGAAGGTTGGCAATGGTTGGGGGAGGCTAGCATTTGTTGGAGGGAGGCTGGATGTGGTTTGGGGAAGGTTGGCGATGGTTGGGGGAGGCTATTTATAGTTGGATGACGCTGGTTATGGATGAGGGGAAACTGGGTCTGGTCTTTGGGGGCTGGCTGTGGTTGGGGGGGAGTCTGGCTGTGTGCTGGGGGATTGGCTGGCTGTGGTTGGGGGGAGTCTGGCTGTGTGCTGGGGGATTGGCTGGCTGTGGATGGGGGAGATTGACAGTGGGGGCGAGGGGAGGCTGGCAGTGGTTGGAGGCTTCCTAGATCTCTCGGAAGAAATTTTGGACTATTGTTTGTGCTGTATTTTAGTGTAGGGCTCATTTCATGTCACTGGGGACCTGTTGCCAACTGCCTGCTCTCCATATGTAAACAAACGAAAGAATACTGATGAAGTTGATAGAAATATCATGGTACCAGTCCAGAAATCAAGTGTCAGCCCTTCAAGGCTGCACTTCCTGAGTGACGGGGTTGATGGATTTTGAAAGTAGACAGTTTTGCTGTCAATCTTGGAGGACCACCACATGTAAGTCCCCATCATTGGTTCCTACAGTGACTTTTCTTTCTGGAGACGCTCTCTTGTTTATGAGAAGTGTGCTGGTGGAGTGCCCCATGTTGATTTTGGGAGGTGGGTCGGACAATGCTTCATTATGCTTTATCTTTTCATTAAGTTGGCTAGGGTGGATATCAAGACTGATCTGTAAAATGCTGGGTTTTCTGTTCGTTTGGTTTTGATATGGGGATTACATATGTTAATTTTCAGGTTGAAACTTTGCTATACAAGCAAAAGTGGTTGAAAGCATCATGGCCTTTATTGCATTTGGGCCAACGTATTTTAGATGGATGTTTGAGATCTTATCTGGGTCCTCTGTGGGACTTTTCAACTTCTTAATTGCATTTCATCTTTCTTGTCCACTTCCCTTATAAGGTGGAAGGGGCCTTTTGGTATACATATGTATGTAGAGACATTGGGACAAATTATGGGAAAGGTGGAAGGGGAAACACGGGTCTTTATCTGATTATCGAGTTTATTTCTGACCGGTTTCGCTTACAATAGCGAAACCGGTCAGAAATAAACTCGATAATCAGATAAAGACCCGTGTTTCCCCCTCCACCTTTCCCATAATACATATGTATATCTAAGTATATATTTGTTGGAGAAAGGAGGGATGGCATCTGTGTCCTTTTATTTTACACATCACTTCAGTTATCCCCCAATTTTTTGGAGTTACAAGTTTGAAGCTTTTTTTCAGGTGTCAATCTCTGATGCATAATGAGGCTTGTATTTCTTCCTATAACCTCTTTGAATGTGTCCCTTGCTAGCTTTCTGTATGGTCACTCCATTCTGCTCCACTGCTGTCTTTTGATGAAAAATGAGCTATACCAAAGGTCTTCAGTTTCTTTTCTATTTCCTCCCTGTGTTCTTGTCAGTTTGTTTTCTTGTAATTTATGAATATTTTCTTTATATAGGCTTTACATTTCCTTCAAGCTCTGTGGTGATCTTTGTTGGAAAGTGGTACGAGGGGAGGGCGATGGTTTCCCGTGATTTGAAGAATGAATAGACCTAGTCAGCCATGGATAAGACAGAGGATAGAGTTAAAGAAGCTATAAAGGTTTGTGGTCAGGATGAACAAGTGAATATTTGTGTGGATGAGAGTGAGATGGTAAGGTATTCCAAGAGAGGGATGCACCAAGAATGAAGTAGCAGTGCTGCTGAGAAATAAGATACAACATTTTCCAGGTTTTAACCCATTCAACTCCGATGACAAGATGTCTTGTCATTTGGTCAAATAAAACAAAAAATCATAATAAAACAACAAAATGCTTGATGATCAAACAGCACCAGAAAAATATGACGTCGTCAGTCCTCCTCGAGGACTGACGACGTCATATTTTTCTGGTGCTGTTTGATCATCAAACATTTTGTTGTTTTATTATGATTTTTTGTTTAATTTGACCAAATGACAAGACATCTTGTCATCAGAGTTTAATGGGTTAAAGCAGGAAGGAGCAAAAAGGATGAGAAAGAGACAAGTGTAAAGGGCAAGGATTTCTTGACCCAAAACTTGTTTACCTCATTTAGTGTGAAATGGTGTATAGGTAGGGACAAATCTGTGTACATACTTCATACTTTCAGACTCATCTTGGATGTTCAATCTTGTTACTAGAATTGCATTTCTCAATTAATTGAAACAAACTAGAAATCTAGAGTTTTCAATTCTGTAAAGTTTATTATTAGCGATTTACACAACTGAGACAAAACTCCTCTTTTTCCATCTCCTACAATATTCTTAGTTAAAAATTATAATCTTTTGAACTCTTTCAAAACTCCTGGTGTTCTTCGTTGGTTTCCACCTTTTTCTTTGTCACTTTTAAAGTTGTGCCAGGATTTACATGACAGATGCCACAATTCCACACTCAACAGATAGATGCTGCAATTCTTGGGTTACCATATAAATGAAGAGTAGTGAATGATGACAGTGGATAACCTGTCAATGCGGAAATAAGTGTGATTTGTCTCAAAACTGTGGATGTGATGATTTCTGTGTATGGACAGTGAATGGATGGGCACAAAGACTGGGTGGACTGCATGCCCTATCTTTGTCAAGCTATTCATAAAATGGGATGATTGTACATGTATGCAAATATATACATGACCTTATATACAGATGAATATACATACCTTAATAATTGCAACAACCTGTAGGTTATCATACAGGCAAATTATGAATTTACGGCAGACATTATGTAAAGAAAAAAAAAGGGACAAAAGAATAAAGCCAACACATGCAAGGATAAGTGTATTCTATGATTTTGACTGATACAGACTGACTTGATATGGGGGAAATTATCCAGTCAGAAGGAACAGGGTAGTTTAAGAAAAAAAAGTAATAATAATAATAATTATAACAATAACAATAAATAATGATAAACAATAATAATGATAATGATAATAATAATAATAATGATAATAATGAAAAAAATATAAGGCTGGAGTGCAATCACAGTATACAACCTTTGGTAAAAACCACATCATCAAGGAAAAATTGCATGAGATGGCATGTACTTAACAGTCAGATGTAGAGCTCCTTTGCTGAGGCATCTTGCCTAAGACACAAACTGTGATAACAACTCTAGGTTTTTAGTTTGTATTTCCAGGTTCTTGATTACCTTCTTTGTGGGAATGATCATCAACATGAAATTTGGCAACACCAAGGCCACATCTACCAAGCATGGCAGTAACTACTGGGTGCAATCCCTCCCAGGGGTCATAGATTTCCAAATGCGCTAATTTTACCATACAAATGGTATATCAATCATAAGTGGGCTGCTGTTGGGTGGGGGAATCAGTTAAGGTTTAGGGATTGGACTTTACTTCATATTAAATACACAAAAACAAAATTGGAGTCATAAAGGGTGAAACAGCAATTCAGAACCTTTTTCACAAACCAGATCTTACCAAATACCCTCATAACACAATAATTTATTGTACATAAAGAGAAATGGGAGAGAATAATAAAAAGGCTTATCTTTTCAGTCAATTTTTTTTTTATGAGAATGATGGGCATAAATACAGGGCTCCAATTTGGCACAAAACTAATGTCCAGTCCTGAGTCTGTCATACCCACAATGAACTAAGGTTGGATGCTTAGAAGCTTTATCTTGTGTTTCTGTCCACATCAAAGCATTATCTCCTTCACTTCCCCTACTGGTATTGCCAAAGCTTTTATCTTACAGTATTTCAATAAATAGGGAGTATGATAATCTATACATCTAAATAACCACAAGTATGTATCTTCTTCCTCAATTTTCTTCTTCCACATTCTCTCCATTCATGTAAAAATCACCTGAACAATGTTCACCTCTATCTGGTTTTGTTTTTGTTTCCTCTACCACCTCCTCACTCCTCATTTCCTCCTCCTCAACTTCATTCTTTTCTTCCACATCTTGTGTATCCATCTTGTGAGTCATAGCAGAAGATGTGGAAGGACTGTTGGCAGCAATACAGTGGCTGTCCAT
>NC_134792.1:51487553-51587553 GCF_046742065.1 Oratosquilla oratoria | reverse complement strand
TAGCCAACATGGTTTCAGACGGAAACGTTCTTGCGTGACTAACTTACTCGAATTCTACAACACAGTTGTCTCGAATTATGACAAAAGAAACAATATAGATTTAATATATCTAGACTTTGCAAAAGCTTTTGATACCGTCCCACACGAAAGACTACTTACTAAATTAGCTTTGCATGGAATAAGTGGTAGCCTATTAGGTTGGACTAGTAATTGGTTGAAAGGTCGAAAACAGAGAGTTGTTTTAAATGGAAAAACTTCTGGATGGAAAAGTGTTGCAAGTGGAGTTCCTCAGGGTTCCGTTCTTGGGCCACTTCTATTCATAGTATATATAAATGATATAGACCATGGACTAAAATCTACTGTTTCCAAATTTGCTGATGATACAAAACTGTGCGGAGTGGCAAATGATCACTCAAACCAATTAGATATTCAAGAAGATTTAGATAAATTACAGCAATGGTCTGAAAAGTGGCTAATGAAATTTAACACAAGTAAATGCAAGGTAATGCACATAGGTAAAAATAACAGCAAGTACGATTACAAGTTATTTGGAAATTCGTTAACAAAAGTGAATAGTGAAAAAGATCTCGGCGTAATTATCAGTAACGACCTCAAATCATCCAAGCAGTGTATTTCAGCCTCTGAGAAAGCAAATAAGATTCTGGGATTGATTGCGCGATCTTTTGATTTCAAAAGTCCATCACTCATTAACAAGCTATATAAATCGTTAGTTCGTCCACATTTGGAATATGCTGTTTCCGTATGGTCACCGAATCTCATTAAAGACATTGACAGACTGGAAAAAGTACAACGGCGAGCCACAAAACTGATTCCAAATATCAAAAATAAATCATACGAAAATCGACTTAAGCACATGAATCTGTTTTCCCTAAAAAAGCGTAGACTCAGAGGTGACTTGATACAGGTCTTTAAGATTTTAAAGGGAATTGACAACATCAAAAGTGACCAAATTTTCACATTGAATGAGAATCAGACAAGAAACAATGGTCTCAAACTGTCCGGAAATAGATTCAATTTGGAAGTAGGTAGAAACAAATTTGCCAACCGTGTAGTTAATGAATGGAATAAACTTCCTGCACAGGTAGTGCAATGTAGTTCAGTTCGAAGCTTTAAGAATCATTTAGATAAATACCTAAGTAAGATGCTGTAATTATTATAATTTATGTTATATTATTTGTTTTTGTTTTGTTATAATTTGTCTGTCTGATTTTCATTTATTATTAGTTATATGTCAATTTATTATCATTTACTATTTACCTGTTTGTTTGTTATTCAACTATACCAATGCATTTATTTATGTATTTTAATTGTTATTTACATTGTTATAGTTTTAATTTATTATTAATATGATTTTTTTTTTTTTTTTTGCATCCGACCTAGATATGGATCAAAAGGTCTCCTGTCGGCATGCTTTGCCTTTGTAATCCTTTGTATATATATATATATATATGTTTTGCAGTATTTCACAAATACATATACCAAGGCTTTTTTTCCCCCTTACAAGGGAGGTAGAAAAAAGGAAAAGGCATAAATTCATTTCCACCCATTCCATCCCTGAATACACTCCACACCCCTCCACCCTCTCTCTCATCTTAGCACCTCCTGGATGAAGGGTCATCCCTGCACCTTGTCCACTGCCCTGGGTCAGAAGCAGTGTCACAAGACACAGCACATCCACAGCAAGGCCGCTTAATTAAATTGGCAATCCCCCCCTCCGTCCCCCCACGCATAAAGGAGAAGACGGGGAGAAATCCCTTCGGGCTGCGTCAAGTTTTGCTCACACATACTACCTCACCCCCTATCCCCCCAACCATTCCACCTCATGCATCACAGCATCATCCATATACAACCATTCTCCATTCACCCCTGTCTTCTGTCCTCTCCTGTCCTTCCTCAACAGACATTCCCCTCTTCCCCAAAGCCCCCTTCACCCCATCCATCCACCTCTTCCTAGGACGTCCCTTCATGTTCACTCCCTCCACATCTGCCTTCCATACCTCTTTTACTAGTCTTTCTTCATTCATTCTTTCCATGTGTCCAAACCATCCTAATACTCTTTCATCCACCCTATCTCCCAACCCCCTTTCCACCCCTGTTCTCCTCCTCACCTCCTCATTTCTCACTCTATCCAGCCTAGTAACCCCCATCATACTTCTCAGACACCTCATCTCAAACACATTCAAACTCCTTCTCTCTTATGTTCCATGTTTCTGCCCCATACAGTGCTGTTGCCACAATCACTCCTTCATATAGTCTCCTCTTAGCATCCATTCCCAAATGTCTATTCCTCATTACACTCTTTAATCCACCAAGGCATTTACTCGCTTCTCTCAATCTACATTCTACCTCCACCTTCACTCCACCTTTTCCTGCCACATTTGCACCCAAGTATCTAAAACTATCCACTTCCTCCAGTCGCTCTCCCTTAATGCTCACTTCCAGACTACTGCCACTTTCACCCCATGTACATCTCATCACCTTACTTTTACCCACATTCATCTTTAGCTTTCTTTTATCACACACTCTCCCAAACTCTGTCACCAACTTCTTTAATCCCTCCTCCGATCCTGCCATAAGCGCAGTGTCGTCTGCAAACAACAGCTGGATCACCTTCCACTTTTCTCCATTTTCTTTAAACATCTCCAATCCCTGACCCACTACCCTTGCATTTACCTCTTGCACTACCCCATCCATGTATAAAATGAACAGCGGCATAACACATCCTTGATGAAGTCCCACCTTTACCTCGAACCACTCACTCTCTCCATTTCTAATCCTGACACAAGCTCTACTACTCTCATAAAAACTCTTGACAGCTCCTAGAAGCTTTCCTCCTATCCCGTATATCCGCAAGACCTCCCACAGCGCCTTTCTGTCTACCCTGTCGTAAGCCTTTTCCAGGTCCATAAAGGCCCAAATGACACGTGAATATAATTTGCAGAAAAAAAAACTGGTAAATATCATTTCCAGAAAAAACATTGGTAAATAAGAAATTTAGTCTTATTTACCAGTGTTTTTTTCTGCATATATATATATACACACATACATACACATATACATACATATACCAAAGGCTTTTTCCCCCCTTACAAGGGAGGTAGCCAAAAAACAAAAGCATAAAAACCAATCTCACCCAATCCATCCCTATCACACTCCACCCACCTCCACCCTCTTCCCCCCTTCTTATCTTGGCACCTCCTGGATGACGGGTCATATATATATATATATATATATATATATATATATATATATATATATATATATATATATATATATACATCTACACTGAATGGTTCCCAGCGATCAATTGATATTATTCAACCACAAACAACTTTTAATTCCATGCCATCGCAATCGATGGTTCTCTCTTATGTCCTACAGTTCAATTATCCTACCTACGAGACCCCACTCACCTGCATAAGCTCAATGGTACGCTGTCTCCTAGCGGCCATCTCAGGACTACTCTTTTTGTAGAACAGCACATAAGCTTCACAATTGGCTACTGTTTCTGGTGATACTTCAGTGACATACTGGTCATCGAATTCATACCAACGACGATTAGTCCAGTTCTGGGCAAAAGTGGTGTAATGACCACCTCCTGCAGTGCCATGGTGACATATCACTGCATACAGGTCATACATGCGTACTTCCGAATGACAGTCTGTTAATAAAAATGAGACTGATTTCCAAGACAGATCATGTTTTACATAACATACAATGTTTACTATGGAAGAAAAATTTATGATCTACACATCATTTTTCTATCAATAATAATATCTGATATGTGATGGCATTTCTATAAATATACAGTAGTAATATTCTTCAAATTTCTATTGATGATGAGACAACTGAAAGAATATCAAAGTACAGTAGAGGTGTCTGTGCCTTGTACACTATCCTAAAAGATATAAATGTACCTACGGAGGCAAAGAAAACTATTTTTTAATCAGTTTTGGTACCGATTCTAATGTATGCTGCTGAAAGCTGGACAACATCAAGAGACTGGAGCAGAATTCAGTCAGCAGAAATGAAAACGTTAAGAGCAATAGTAAATAAAACCAAAAGAGATCGAATTAGAAATGATGAAATAAGAGAACTGATTGGAGTAACATCAATTAGAAGCAAAATAGAAAAGGCACAACTAAGGTGGCTTGGGCACGTGGAGAGAATGAATGAAGAGAGAATTGCAAAGAAAAGATAGAACTGGAGACCAGAAGGCAGCAGATTTAGAGGTAGACCGAAGAAAAGATGGAAAGATGGCATTGAAGAAATCCTAGAGGCAAATGGATTAGGAAAAATAAAGGATTTGAGGGAAGAAGGAAGCTTTGAGAGGACAATCTGGAGAAGTGTGCTGGGCCTACTGACAGGCTGAAAGCCTACCTGGGAGCAGAAGTAAGAAGTAAGATGAATCCAGCTGATTTCCTACAGGAATAAATAATATATAACTGGAACCCTAAGTTTTACTAGTTGGCAACAGTTCTTGGGCTCTAGAAAGAAAAACTGGACTGTTGTCTGTGTTGTATTTGTGTTGGATTGTTTCTATGCCAATGGCTTTTAACCCCTTGAGTACCGGATGTGTGTTTTGTGACACCTGCGTGTCACGGCTGAGTGCACCCGCCAGGAACCGAGCGTGCTCCCCGTGACATGCACGTGTCACAGTTATAAGCTGTCTGTATTGAGGGCTCTCAAGGCCTCGGTTTCTGGGTTATTTCTACCCACGTGGTGGCAAGTGTCTGTGTTTACAAACATAAGGCTCCAGCCATTTGTGGGACGGTTTGAAACATTTGTTTACGTAAGGTTGATGGGTCGGTAACAAAGGGGTTAACAGTAGTAAGAGGGGACCTGTCTCCAGCTGCCAATTCTCTGTATGTGAAAAGGTGGAGGAAATGCAAATGAAGCTGACTGAGACAGATCTTGGGACCAGTCTGGAGATAGAGTGTTAGGTCCTTGGGGGCTCCACATCCAGGTGGAGAAGAGGGGGTTGATGGGTTTTGAAAATGGGCAATCACCAGAGTTGTGTACCTAATATTTTCATATGGTATTCTATGGGGAGGATTTTAGTTTCTGTGTGCAAGTGGCCTGTGGGGTGGTTTTGGTGTATCTTTCAATCAAGTGTTGGGAACCAAGCTGTGGAAAGTCAAGGGTGGATTTTACAAATTATTTCTATTTATGTTCCGTGTTTCTGCCTCGTACAATGCTGTTGGTACAATCACTCCATCATATAACCTCCTCTTAGCATCCATTCCCAGATGTCTATTCCTCATTACACTTTTCAATCCACCAAGGCATTTACTCGCTTCTCTCAATCTACATTCTACCTCCACCCCCACTCCTCCCTTTCCTGCCACATTTGCACCCAAATATCTAAAACTATCCACTTCCTCCAGTCTTTCACCCTTAATGCTCACCTCCAGCCTGCTGTCACTCTCTCCCCTTGTACATCTCATCATGTTACTTTTACCCACATTTATCTTCAGCTTCCTTCTTTCCCACACCTTCTCAAACTCTGTCATTAACTTCCTCAATCCCTCCTCTGATCCTGCTACAAGCGCAGTGTCGTCAGCAAACAACAACTGGCTCACCTCCCACTTTTCTCCATTTTCTTTAATCATCTCCAACCCCTGACCCACTACCCTTGCATTCACCTCTCACACCACCCCATCCATGTAAAGATTGAACAGCCAGGGTGACATAATACATCCCTGACGAAGTCCCACCTTTATCTCAAACCATTCACTCTCTCCATTTCTAATCCTAACACAAGCTCTACTACTCTCGTAACAAAAGAGAGGAAGAGAGGAGTTTGAATGTGTTTGAGATGAAATGTCGATGAGAAGTATGATAGGGGTTACTAGGCTGGATAGAGTAAGAAATGAGGAGGTGAGGAGGAGAACAGGGGTGGAAAGGGAGCTGAGAGATAGGGTTGATGAAAGGATATTAGGATGGTTTGGACACATGGAAAGAATGAGTGAAGAAAGATTAGTAAAAGAAGTATGGAAGGCAGAGGTGGAAGGAGTGAACATGAGGGGGCATCCTAGGATGAGATGGATGGATGGAGTGAAAGGGGCATTACAAAAGGGAGGAATGTCTGTGGAGGAAGGACGGGAGTGGACAGAAGATAGGGGTGAATGGAGAGGGGTTGTGTATAGATGATGCTATAATGCATGAGGGGGAGTGGGTGGGGGATGGGGGGTGAGGAAGTATGTATGAAAAAAAAAATTGATGCAGCCCGAAGGATTTTCTCCCCGTCTTCTCCTTTCCTGCATGAGGGGACAGAGAGGGGGGTCGCCGAATTTATGAAGCGGCCTTGCTGTGGATGTGCTGTGTCTTGCGACACTGCTTCTGACCCAGGGCAGTGGACAGGATGCAGGGCTGACCCGACATCCAGGAGGTGCTAAGATAAGAGAGAGGGAGGAGGGTGGAGGGGAGTGGAATATATAGGAAATGGAACGGGTGGGAGTGGTTTCTATGCCTTTTTCTTTGTGGCTACCCCCCATGTAGGGGAAAAAAGCCTTTGGTATATGTATGTATGTATGTATTTCTATTTATGTACTGATACAATTATTTCCCCTCATAAGGGAGGTTGATGACAGTATTTAGTTTCTGTTGTTAAAAGCCCCTGCTTGCAATGGACTTTTTATTTTCTTGTTGATTTTCACTAACAGATCTTTGATATGTGGGCTGAAAGTCATAAGAGTATCAAATGTGAGAATGGAATTTTAGGGCTCTTTTCCACTGGAAGGATTTGGCCATTTAATTTCAATGTAGCTTCTTTTTTTTACATCACTCTTGGTCATCTGATATGAGTAAAGTTATTAATGATTTTTGTGGTAAGGCTTCCATTCTCTCATTTCTGAGCCATTCCTCCAGTTTGCCCAAGTAGGCCTGGGGGTTTTTAGCAACTATTTTGTAGTTTCTATGCTGGGTTAGAATTGTGAGATAATCTTCATAAGTGAGCACATTGTTGTTAAGTATGGGATCAGAGGTTGGGGAGATCATTTGTGAAGAGATTGAATTGAATAGGTGAGATTATTACACCCTTGGGTGGACTCCACTGTATAGTCCTTTTGGTCCAGAAATTTGTTTGTTTTGGGTTATTCTGGAACTGTCTCCCTGCTAAAAAGTTATTCAGCCACTTCTTGTCATTGCTATGAATATCTATCTTTATGATCTTTTTTTCCTTGATAATGTGTGTCGGAGGACTTTGTAAGATGCCTTAGGCATGTCAATAGCTACCATAACAATTCTCCCTGGTAGGGATTTCTTGTTTAATCCTTTCAGCACTTGTAGGGAGATGTTTGCCAGCTGTGTGCTCATGAAATGTCACTCTTTTCATCCGTGTTAGTTGGGGAAATAGAGGTGGGTATTCTGTAGTTATTTTTCCTGTTATCAATCTTTCCATCAGCTTGGATATGGAATAAAAAGACAAATCCCATTACACAAAGAAGTTAAGAATCAATGGGGGCATAGGTTCCCTAACCAGTATTTACCTAATTGTAGTATACAGGCAAGGAGCAATGCTCATTGACTCCTGTCTCCTATTTTCTAATTCTTTACCATACCTAGCTTCAAATTCATGTACAGTTCCAACTTAATCAATATCCTTGATTTCCAATTATCATATTTAGATTTGCACTTGTATATTGTTTGAGCTTGGAAGTGAAGGAGTATTTATGCTAAATCAGAAACTTGAGCTGAATGTTTTATGTAGACAAGAAAATACCTATGACCTAAGTAAATGATGCAGCAAAGAATTTAAACACATTAACTTAAATGTGAATGGGACAGATCAAATATATGCCATACTTGGTTATTATAAAATGGAAGATGGGGTATGTGTCAGAAAACCTTCCTCAAAAACGTGTATATGAATAACAGGATCTGAATACCCTTTATTCTAAAAAGAAAGTCGTGGTAGCTGCAAACATATACTTACAAGCTATGAAAACAAAATATATGAGGAAATATTTACCTTTATGTAGAAATGGGGTAAGATCGAGGCCTTGAAGTGGGAAAGAAACGTATTGGCTGATTTTAGCACTATACATATATTCATGACGAAAGCGTTTAAGATGAATGATGAGCATCTCTGGCAGCTGTACCACCTTGGAGTATTTTATGCCATTCCGCAGCTTTCCACACTTTTCACATGAATACATATTGTCGCCTTTCAGTTCATCGGCACTGAAGAACGCTGCTAAGCAGTGATGTAAGGACACAGATGGTCCCCAGAACCAGGAGCGCACCCATGACCACATCCACCACATCCAACTGCATAAAGAGAAGGGTTACTTTTAATTGTAAAAAGTTTATTACAATACAAAATACTCTTGTAGCACATTAACTTTCAGTTTCCTACTTCAACGTACTTTCCCAAACTCCCTTATCCTCTGCAAGCACTACTCTGGCTCTCTTAACAGTGCTCCCCAAATACACAAGGCTGTTTATCATCTATTCTTGACTATTTTACTCCAATTTCACTCCACTATTTATAACTCCTGCTTTCACTTCTCTTATTACTCCATCCATAAACAAATTGAATAGCCATAGTGAGATTACACACCCCTGCCTCAAACCAACATTTACTTTAAACATCTTGCTTTCCTTATTGCTCAATACCACACACTTTATACACTTCACAAAAAATCTTGACTGCCTTAAAAACCTCCATACCTTTTGTCTCTCCTATTCCTTTCCTATCTGCTCATTCATATGCCTTTTATGCAATCAATATTTTAGAACTTAAGTGACATCCCTATGGACCAGTCATGCATCTTATCTTTAAATGATTGGAGACTAATCTTAACTTATAAAAAAAATGTTGATCATATATCTTCAAGAATTATTCCTTTCTACTACCCTCCCTAAATATCCAGAGTGCAGAATTACAGTTCTTGCATTTGTGTTCATCAGTAAACAAAGTATACAATGCTGCACATGTTATTTTCTCTAGATTTTCTGAAATATTTGGCTAATTTCAAAGGTAATCCACAAATAATGTTGAGCAATCTTATTAGGTAATTAATCAGGATGATACTGTGGCTAAAATCAAAGAAAAGGATAGCTTCCTAGGTCACAATAACTTAACACTGGAGGTAATCAAATTTCCAAACGAGTTGAAATGCTTGCGAAGATTACTTTCTTCACACGAGTCAAAGTTTTATGACTTGAAGCAAAAACTTGAACAAGAAAAACACAAGCCTAGTTCAAAGCTGAAATTCATCAACTAAGGGAAAATGAGACTACAGCAAGTGAGAGAATTGATCTTCTCAATACCATTGAAGTGAACAAGGCCAGGACAAAATAAAATTAAAATCAATAAACAGTTGCAGGTACAAGAAAGCTGGTTATTTGGTCAACAAATGGATACAGTTAACTTTAAAGAGATTGTGCAGCAGCAGAGAATAATACACTAGAAGAAGGAATATTGAAGGTTATTAGAAAAAAAAAAAAGGATTCTCTTGTCAGAGATGAAGTTGATAAGACTGGATGTATCATAAATCTTGGGTGGCAGGAAGACCACATTACTTCATGGAAGTTCTATCAGGAACATAATATGCAAAAAGCTTGGGAAATTACTTCCATGATTATGGGAAATAACTCGGATCTAGCAGATAAGATTGATGATGTGCTTTAGTTAGGCAAGTATATCATGTCCAATGAAAATAAAATCTAAATCATAGACCAGCGCAAATGAATTAGCAAGTCTTGGAAGTTAACACAATATTTTTTTTTTTTTTTTTTTTTTTTTCAAATATTTGGATTAGGAAAGATGCAACTGAAGATGAACATGCAAAACACAGGAACTTTTGAAGGTAGCTAGACAACAAATAAATGAGGACAGAAAAAAAAAAACCAGTAGATTTTCTGAAGAGTTATTGGAGTGTGAGGACATGGTTTAAAACAAGAAAGGGAGATAAATAGAAAATACTACAAAAAAATAAATAAAAATAAAAATAAAATAAAATAAAAGTAGCCTATCCTAATGTAGACTGTTTACTATCAGCCAGGTTGGAAAATCATGATTACTTGATTGTAAACAAGCCTGCTTGTTGTGGTTAGTAGACCAAACTCCCAAAAATTTGTTGACCTACTGCTGGTGAATGATAGATACATCACCTAGAGAAGAGATAAAGAAGATAAAATGGGGGGTAGGGTGATGGTTGTTTCGAGAAATGACACAATGGTAGAAAAGGTAAATCTGAGTGAAGGCAAGTCTAAATCAATCCATTTGAAAATTAGAACTACAGGGCTGAATACATTTAAGTCATAAGTGGTCCGCTTGGACAAATTTGGTCATTTACCAGGAATGGGATAAAAAAGAAGTGCTACAAAAAGGGGCTCAGCAAAGGAAGGAGAAAAATAATTTAATTAGATTACATCACTTCACATCTGCACAACAACCACCAAGATGGATTTGTTAAATTAGCTAAAACAGTGAGTTATTCAATACTTCAGGAAGTGGAGAGGATAGGTGAGAGGAGAGAGTGGGACCATGGAGGAATGGGGTAATCTGGGCCATGAAGTATATAAGCTGTTATAATACTGATCTGCATATATTGTGAAGAAGTCCTGGTAAGGAAATAAAATCAGTGAATAAAACTCTAACTCTTTTCTGTGTTTACCTCACCCCCTTACCATTCAGAGAAGACTGTACAAAGGGGTGTGTGCTCTTAAGCTTACTCCATTGTCTTTGTACACTCATTTGCATCATTGAAAACAGACAAAACTATCTACTCACCCATCTCTTCCTCCATCACATGAGGCTTTGATGACATGAAGGTTGTTAGATCCCTGTTGAGCTAACTGAAGAAGGTTCAACTGGTCTCCACTAGGAATGGGCAAACTTAGATCTTGGAAAGTCTCCTTGCGTGAAGACACTGTATTGCAGGTCAGACACTGCACAGAACTCAGGATAAATCCATCAAAAATGTCTGAGATGATGCTGCGGTACTGTACAGCCTTCTTGCGCTTGCCTGAGGACCCTTGAAATGAGAAAAAATGAGAGAGGCCTGTTGTTTCATCAACTAAAGCAAAGAGTTTATATCTTTAGTGACTTAACTTTGTAAATCTATCTCTCAACTTTCATATAGATCACATAACCTCTTCAGTTTCTGCAAGCAACCTCCATAAATTAAATGCATAATCTTAGCATTTTTTACAACACAATACCTATATACTGTAGGTAAGAAAAACAAGTTTCATGTGTCAAACTACATTGCAAATAAGGATCTAGTATGTTTGGACATTATCCTTAAAGATTTTAACTGACCTCTATCAATATTCATTGTTATGATTTTTGCTAGCTACCTTTTGGAAATCCAAAATTGCTTTACTGCCTATATATACATTGACACATTTCAAATATGTATGGTCTAAGGAGAGCATGTCTCTCAATTTCGCTACACAATGAACATTTGATTGAATGCCTGTACTTTGGGAGATACTGTGACTTCCCCTTTAACTTGTTTTGGCTGCTGACACAAAATTTCATTCAGTTAAGAGGTAGTCTGGCTCTGAGATAGAGGTTAATACAATCTCAATTAATTCCTGCTTATGGACAAATTTTATATATTTAACCTAAGTTAATGCTAAGTCATTTCATTTGGCAGCACTTGCCCCTTAACCACTTCAGTATGATGACACCTATGTAGGCGTCATAAGGTGCGAGTGGGTACATGAGGATGCTGGTGTCAGTGTTTTGATTATATATATTTTTTTGTAGTTGTACATGAGTTAGCCCCAGATTCTGTGAACTGGTTTGATCATGTTTTCTATGGTTATTATTACTCAGAGTAAAAGAGAATGAATAACATATCAGTAACTTTATATTTTATGATGCGAGTAGTGTGATGAATCATACATAAGGCAACCAATGCTGCACACAAGAGTTTGACTCATACTGAAGTGGTTAGCTAAAGGAAGTGAAAAATTAATGGATGGGTACCAATACCGAGCCTACTGCAAAATCACAAAACATTAATTACCGGAAATATGAGTATCCAACAATAGTTATTACGTTTTAAAGCCACTCACCTCTTACAGATGCACTGAGTGAAAGTGTTGAAGGCTTGCTTGACCCAAGTCCACTCGTTAAAGAAACGCTTCTCCCCGTGAGGGGGGCTGAAGAACCTCCATGCTGCTGGTCTATGAGATTAGTGTCAGATAAGGCATCTGAAAATTCCCCAACATCTTGCTCTGGGTGTCCTTCGCTGGTAGAGCAGGACGTGAGACCTGACCACGAGCCATGTAGGTTTTCAGTGCTATGGAGATGTCGTCGTTTTTTCCTCTTGTTACAGTAGTGGTGGTCTGATGCACCCGAGAGGGATGACTGCTCTGACACTCCAGAATCGCAAGTTTCATATTCTGCTTCTGACTGGGACTCGTCTCTTTCCGAGATACTTCCGACTGATGATAAATCCTCTTCTTCTTCTGTAAATTCCATCAGTAATATTACTCACTCTAAACAACCACGAATGATAATCATATAAAAAAAATTATAATAATAAATAAGATAAATAAATAAATAAATGGGAAAAGCCTTCCCCTGAAAAAGAACCGTAGAATTCTTGGAATCACTTTTGATATTCATATGACCTTCAGTCCACATATCAAAAGATCTGATAATGGAAAAAAAAAATGCCACAGGTAAAGCCATTAACTGGTTACATGTATGAACAAAGAGAGACTAGTAAAGAAAGTGTGAAAAGCAGTAGATAGAGTAAGCTTGAAAGGATGACTAGGAATGAGATAGATGGATGGGGTGATGGGGCCTTTGAATATATGTGATATGTCTGTTGAGCAGGGAAGATGGAATATAAAGGATAGGAGTGGTTGGAGGGAGTTCAGAAATGGATGAAAAGATGATACAGCCCAAAGGTATGTTCTCATCTGCTTCATAATTTATTTTTGAGCGGATGAGAAAGGAAGGGGGGGAGGGGGTTTTGCTATACAGTGAAACAGTGGGGGTAAACTAGCTCTGGTTGTCTGACCTTGCTGTGAAAGAACTATCTCCCTGCATTACTTTTGACCCAAACACTATGGAAGGTAACAGGGAAACCCTTTGTCCTTGAGGTGATGAGACAGGAGGGGTATATGAATAGGTTTCATTTGTTTATGATATGGATGTGTGCTTTGACTTGATTGTTCCCTTATGAAGGGGAAATGGGGCCTTGAAGGAGGAAGAGGAAGACGAGGAAGAAAATAAAATAAAAAATTGCTTTCTATGTACAAAATATACTCCCACCTTCCATAGCATTATTTTCATCTTCTTCGTGAGTTGTAACTTTTGGTTCTCGTAGCTCTTCATGCAATTGGTCCATGAAATATCGTAGGAACTCCTGTGAGTCTTGCTGGGTGTATGCTCGGAATGTTGGATACATCTGTGAAATTTGAACAAACCAATAATTTCATATTGATGTTCTACATTTCCTTGGGTTGTTTAGGGTAATGCCACATGATTCTATCTATTGGGGAGGAACTATTCAAGGGGCTAAAATACTCTTTGTAGCACTGTCCACACCAATGATGGGTAGTCCTATAGATATTGATGTAGATTATACTTGCTTCCCTCACTCTGTAATATCCTATTACCCCAACTCCTTCATTCCCTGCTACATGTGACTAAATACTTCCTTAGTCTTTCACCTCTTAAACTCACTTCCAACTCATTACCATCCCCCTGATACATCTCATCACCTTACTTTTGCTCACATTTACTTTCAACTTTCTTCTCTCACACATTTTCCTAAACTCTACCACCAGCTGTTAAGTCTCTCCCATGACTTATCCCCAGATAACAGGTGGCTCACCTTGCACTTCTACTCACACTTACCAGCTCCAGAGCTACGCCTTGCATTTCTCTCCTACACCACCCCTATCCATACATACAATGAACTATTATGGTAAATTACACAACCCTGGTGCACCTTCACATCAACCCATTCACTCTCTCCACTCATTACCCTTGTACAAGCTCTACTAATGAAAAAACTTTTGATCACCCTAAACAGACTTTCTCTAGCCCATACATCTGCAACACATACCTTAATATCTTTCTGTCAACATTGTTTTATGCATTCTCCAAATCCAGGAAAACTCAAAAGATCTTTATCTCTTCTAAAAATTTCGAGGTAAAGGTGGGACTTCGTCAAGGATGCGTTATGTCGCCCTGGCTGTTCAACTTATACATGGATGGGGTAATGCGAGAGGTAAATGCAAGGGTAGTGGGTCAGGGATTGGAGATGGTTAAAGAAAATGGAGAAAAGTGGGAGGTGAGCCAGCTGTTATTTCCTGACGACACTGCGCTTGTGGCAGGATCGGAGGAGGGATTGAGGAAGTTGGTGACAGAGTATGGGAGAGTATATGATAGAAGAAAGCTAAAGATAAATGTGGGTAAAAGTAAGGTGATGAGATGTACAAGGGGTGAAAGTGGCAGTAGACTGGAAATGAGCATTAAGGGAGAGCGACTGGAGGAAGTGGATAGATTTAGATACTTGGGTGCAAATGTGGCAGGAAAAGGTGGAGTGAAGGTGGAGGTAGAATGTAGATTGAGAGAAGCGAGTAAATGCCTTGGTGGATTGAAGAGTGTAATGAGAAATAGACATTTGGGAATGGATGCTACGAGGAGACTGTATGAAGGAGTGATTGTGGCAACAGCACTGTATGGGGCAGAAACATGGAACATAAGAGAGGAAGAGAGAAGGAGTTTGAATGTGTTTGAGATGAGGTGTACAGGGTCTAACAGATAAATCCATACAACTTCTTATCACATGTTTTAAGATTAATATCTCGGGTTATAATAAACAGAGAGTTATGAAATTTTCAGTATATATAGAAAAGGCAATAAGAACAATGATTTCATTCAATGTAACCACCTTCAGCTGTTATGACGCTTTCAACGCGTTTACGAAACTTGGATACAGTGTTGATGATCTCAGACTTTGATAATGAACCCACAGCCTTCTTGATGTCTGTCTTCAGGGTTGTTATACTTCTGTGTGGCTTGTCACATGCCTTGGCCTCAATTCGCGCCCAAAAATAATAATCTAAAGGGTTTAGGTCTGGCGAATTTGAGGGCCACAACTCTTTGTTCCAGAACTGCACATTTGACCCTTCGAGAAGGTTGGTGGTCCTCTTCGCTGTGTGGGCTGGAGCCGAGTCTTGTTGGAAGACAAACTGGTTGCCACTAGCCTTATCTTTCATCCAGGGTATTATTTTCTCTTCTAGAACTTTGCAATAGACAACGGCATTGACTTTCTCCTTGTTGTTGAAGAAGTGAGTGAAGACGTCCCCCTCAGTTGACACCACACAGAGCACCATGACACTTGCTGGTTTCTTCGTCGTTGTCTTGTGTTGAACCTCTGAGGATGAGGAGGCTATCCAGCGATCATTCCGCTTATTGAAAGTCGCATCAACCGTGAAAATCTTCTCGTCGGAAAAAAACTTGATGACTGAGCCATTCGACTTCATCCAGTTCAACAGCTTTTGGCACCTGGTCAAGCGGATTTCTTTCATTTTTCGTGTCAAAAGATGTCTTTTTCCTTGTGAGAATGAGGTTAATCCCAATTTCTTTAATGCTCTGTGAATTGTCATTGTGCTGACACCTCTCTTCTTTGCCAATGTCGATAATGGTAAGGCTGGATTTGCATTGACACTTCTCTTGAGACCAGCTAAAAAGCGAGGTGTTAGAATTCTGCCCCTTCTGGGCTTGTGAGCAGCTCGTTGGTCTTCGCCGGTCTCATCAAAACGTTTACAAACATCGTAAACAGTTTGTCTGGAGTATTTTAGCATCCTTATTATGGCGCTAGGAGTGTGACCCGCGCGACGAAGTTCGCATATGGCTCAACGTTTGGCTTGTTCCATTCCTTAATGTTTATTGCACCGGTGCTAGTATACAACTGGCTAAATTATTAGACAAATGGAAGTATCTGGAAACAATCAGAATTGCCATATGTTACTTTTTAAGTGCTTAAAACCTCTTCAAAGTTTGTACGGATTTATCTGTTAGACCCTGTATGAGAAGTATGATGGGGGTTACTAGGCTAGATAGAGTGAGAAATGAGGAGGTGAGGAGAAGAACGGGGGTGGTAAGGGAGTTGGGAGATAGGGTGATGAAAGAGTATTAGGATGGTTTGGACACATGGAAAGAATGAGTGAAGAAAGACTAGTAAAAGAGGTATGGAAGGCAGATGTGGAGGGAGTGAACATGAAGGGACGTCCTAGGATGAGGTGGATGGATGGGGTGAAGGGGGCTTTGGGGAAGAGGGGAATGTCTGTTGAGGAAAGACGGGAGAGGACAGAAGACAGGGGTGAATGAAGAATGGTTGTATATGGATGATGTTGTGATGCATGAGTTGGAATGGGCGGGGGGATGGGGGGTGAGGTAGTATGTGTGAGAAAAAACTGATGCAGCCCGAAGGTATTTCTCCCCGTCTTCTCCTTTTATGTATTGGGGGATGGATAGGGGGGGTCGCCGATTTAATGAAGCGGCCTTGCTGTGGATGTGCTGTGTCTTACGACACTGCTTCTGACCCAGGGCAGTGGACAAGGTGCAGGGATGACCCGTCATCCAGGAGGTGCTAAGATAAGAGGGAGGGTGGAGGGGTGTGGAGTGTATTCAGGGATGGAATGGGTGGGAATGTTTTTATGCCTTTTCCTTTTTTGGCTACCTCCCTTGTAAGGGGGAAAAAGCCTTGGTATATGTATGTATGTAAAAATTTCTCACATATCTTCCTTACTACATTTTTTTATCTGCACTCTTCATTTCCTAAACTCACACACCTTCTCTCCAATTATTCCCTCCTAATCCTCTTAATTAACACCCTCCCATACACTTTATCAACTACACTTAACAGACTGATCCCTCTGAAACTATTAGTCATACTTGTTTCCTTTTCCCTTGTATAGTAAAACTATACATGCAATCTTTCAGTCCTCTCTTAAGCACACTTTACACAATCTCACTAGCAAATCCACTATCGTCAAACACTCCATGTGATACTCATTTAACTCAGGTCCTTTACTAGCTTTTATATTTTTCAATGCTCTTTGTACCTCCTCTTTTTTCCTATAGTCCTATTATCCTCCTCTCCCACCACAGTCATTTCCCTGGTGTCCCCCACTGCCTCAATCAAACCCTCCCTAACCTTCTCCACATTCAACAAATCCCTTTAATACTCAACACATCTTCCCTTTCTGTTAGCATCTGTGTCTACACCTTTTACCTTTTCTTCTCTACATGACTCAGCCCTGTTTCACCCTTTCATTTCCTTCCCATACATCTTTTTATTCTTTTCAAATTCTCCCTCAAACTCCTAGCCCACTATACACAATAATATTTCTTAGAAAAACTAAGCATAAAATTTTCTTTTTGTTGAGTATAAAATAACCAAACTCAAGATCTTTCTTTCCAATGGCTATTTCTATTTTCTATGGCTTCACATACATGTGGAACAGTGAAGAGGTAGTTAGTAAGTTTAGCAATACAATTAGTAAGTTTAGCAATACAATCTGAGTCTATCCATTATACATCTATCTTTATCTTCAACCATCAAGATTAATACCTGTCGAAAGCCTTGATAAAGTGCAGATGGTGTCACAAAGCTGGGTCGTTTCTTATGCCACAAATCAGCCACAAGTCTATGGTATGCTCTGTATATACCATGTTGCCTGCGATCACTACGAAGGAAGGCTGGGCAGTCTAGCATGAAGTGTGACAATGGCATGGAATTGCTGAGTGCCTGAAGTGCAGCATTCATGTAGCAAGTATAACCCAGATTGCGCAAACCAACAAGACCTGGAAGTACAGTGATGCATATGGTCAGTTATGCCACAGGATCATTAATATTGTTTTAAATATACATGGAAAGCTAATGCCCATAACTCTATATAATGACTAATCTTCATGTCCTGCTTAGGGAGAGATGAAAAATTTTTAGTACACAAATACAGTTGTGCAAGTATGTACCTCCATTAGGAGATGCAGTCCTGAGGGGCTGACACTCTGTCCCCACAATGGGCCCAAAATCTCATTCCTCTCAACTTCATCTGCATTTCTAGAACTATTCACACATGGGGAGCTAACAGCTGGTGACTTCTCTCATCTCCCTACAATTTCCAGCCAGTGATATATAAACAATTCCATATTAATACAACAAAGACAACAATCCAAAGTTTCTTCCCAGAGAGATCTGAGTGAGGTGTCAAAACTATTGCTAGCCACTAAGGGGCTACGGGTTATCCACTTGGTGACTCTTGAGGCAACAGCTGATTGATTGTACAGGTCTCAATCCCCTTTACAAAGGATTGTGGGCAAGACCACCACCCTACCCATCTCAACACCTTTGAGGATGAAATGCAAAATCCACACACACACACCACCACCACTGAAGTCATAGTAGTGGTAAAGAAAACTTTCAAAGAAACAGCAATAAAGGAAGGATGTGTGGAACAAAAGTAGCATTTCTCTATGAGTAGAGATTTTACTTAAATATGGACAAATGTGTGACTCTGGCTGTGTGTTACCATGGAGTTGCTTGTACAAGACACCATGCAGTCAATATCTCAGTATGGGAATAAAACCCCCACCATATATCAAAATCAAATGGTCAAATCATTCTATTAAGAAAAAATCCTAAAATATTTGATATATTAAGACTCTCATATGAGTTTCAGCCCACATACCAAAAATCTGACAGCAAAAATTAAAAAGAACACAAATCTACTAATATCCATTGCAAATACTGACTCTGGACAAATAGAAAGAAACTCTAATAACCATCTTTAAGCAATTTATAAGAACCACCCTCAACCATGCCTCCACAGCAGGGTTCGCAACATTCAGCAAGATGAATACAATCAACTTACAAGCACGAGAGAATGGAGCACTGAGAGTAATAACAGGATGCATTAAAACCACCCTAATTGTATACAGACCTACATACAGAAACCAAACCCACCCAGAAGCTGTTGCCAGTTTCCAGAAAACTATGGATCTTCAGCAAGAGAAATCAAGGACAACAAATTGATCGATTGATGGTAATATGATTACAGCGAGTTTCTGGGCCCATTCTGGAGACCAGATACTAGCCCCTTCTGGCTGCAACCTCCTTGTGGAGGCAGAGTTAGTGTGTCCACTAGCAGCAAGGCAGTGTCAAACTCAGTGAGAAGCTGAATTTCTCTGTTTTCCAATGGCAGAGATATCACTGGTAGGCTGGCCACAACATCTCTTCTATGAGTGACTTGTAGGCCAATATGGTGGTTGACAATTATCCAGGAGCTGTGGGCCTCCTACAAGAGAGGCTTGGGGTGATGGAATCCTTGACTCGTTTATTTCACTTACCTCGTGGTTTTATTTCTTCTTCTTCACCATCTTCATCTTCCTCTTCTTCTCCACTAGAGTCTGCTGGTGAGGCAGGAGTTGCAACAGAAACACCTGGAGCACATATAAAACCTCCCAGATGTTGCTCCTGACTTGGGTGGACAGTTAGCTTGGCCATCACGGAACTTGTTACCTGTGGACATATTGAAAATATTGTAATTTGATATTTTTGGTAAGTCTTGTCCCATTTGTTTATTTGGAGATGAGGTACCAAGAGCGGTGAAAATGATAAGAGCTTGTAAGGCACCTGGGTTGGGTGGGTATAATATGCAGTGCCTGACAAAGGGAGAAATGGTTACAGTGGAATGACTGGTGAGGTTATTTAATATGTGCCTATAGGAAGAGTGTGTATTGGAGGATTGGAGGAGTACTTGTATAGTTCAGTTTACAAAAGGAAAAGGGGACAAATGTGAATGTACTTGTTGTACAAGGATCAATTTGTTGTGTGTAGTTGGAAAGGCATATGGGAGGGTAATAACCGAAAGGATTAGGAGAGGGACAGAAATAATTGATGTGGGTTTGGGTAAGGTAGAGGGTGTGTGGATCTTTTTTTTTTTTTTTGTAAGATGGACCTATAAGAAGTTTTGGTAAGAGGAAAGTTTTTTTTCTTTTTTGTTAGAGAGGAAAGGATTATAACAGGGTAGACAGGAAGGTTTTATGGGAAATATTGTAGATATATGGTATTGGGAGAAAATAATGAGGGGAGTAAAAAGGTTTTATATGAGTAGTAGAGCTTGTATTAGGGTTAGGAATGGTGAGATCAAGTGATCTGAGGTGAAGGTAGGGTTGATGGATAGAGGATTGGAGAGGATTAGAGAGAGTGGAGAGAAGTGGAAGGTGAGCCAGTTGTTGTTTGCTGATGACACTGCACATGTGGCTCAGTCCAAGGCAGCTGGTGATGGACTTGGGAAAGGTATGCAATAGGAGGAATTTAAAAATAAATGTAGATAAAAGCAAGGTAATGGATGTACAAAAGGTGAGAGTGGCAGTAGGCTGGAGATAAGTCTTAAAGGAGAAAGCTTAGAGGAAGTGGATAGTTTTAAATTTTGGAGTTCCATGTGGCAGGTTGGAGGAGTAAGGGTGGAGGTAAACTGTAGAGCGAGGAAAGTAAATCAATGTCCTGAAATAATTAAATGTGTCATGAGAAATAGTTATCTGGGGATGGATGTAAAGAGAAGATTGTATGAAGGGGTACCTAATACACTGTATGGGGCAGAAGTATGGCGGGTGTTATGAAAATGGAAAGAGTGAGAAATAAGGAGGTGAGAGGGAGTGGAAAGGGAGTTGGCAAATAGGGTAAATGAAAGAATGCTGGGATGGTTTGGGCGCATGGGATAATTAACAAGGAGAACATATTGATATATATATAGATAGATTTGGATACAGAGTGAGAGAGAAACTGTGAGAGAGATATAAAGAAGAGAGACTGAGAGATAGAGAGACCCATTACTGGTCCCATTACACAATAATATTACACAAGACAACAATTTTCTTGAGAGATATATGGTAGGATCCAAAGTCCATTACCAGCCATTGTGAGTATTAGTATCTAATTATAGATAAGCAGCCCTTCCATCTTTGGGTACCTCACATTGAAAAGGAGGGATTTAGGTAAGATGAAAGGAGGAATAGTTGGTATTATTTATTTACTTTTTTAAGAATATTATCCAAACATAAAAGAATGACATATGACTGTTTCATAGCTACACTGTTCATCTTCTGGGACAACCAAAAGCAGGTACCCATTCAGAGCCAGTCATTGTAATGTTGCATATTTCTAGTCAGTGAAATATGAGACAATGAATGAAGAAATGACACAGCCCAGAAGGAAGTTCTTTATGTTTGCTCCATTAATCTTTTGAGGGGATGAAGGAGGGGGGGGGAGGTTTGACATAAAATGAAGTGCTGGAGGTAAACCAGTCCCAACTGCCAGGCACTGTTACGGCTTACTGCATTGTGCGTTGCATTTGACCTTGGCACAATGGCAGAGGATAGGGACGACTTCATCCATGAGGTACTAAGATAGGAGGGGAAATGAACAGGTTTGGGGTGGGTGCATGCTTTGACTTGGCCACCTCCCTATAATATAAGGAGTATGACCATTTAGTAATAATAACAATATTATTGTTCCCTTGAGTTTCACAGTGTGGAAAACTCACAGCAGTTGGCACAAGTCCTTGGACCTTCCCGCACATCTTTTTGGGAAGAAATTTGGGTTGGTTGTCTGTATTGCATTGGTGTAAGACTGTTTTTGAAAATGGTTGTAAAAGGGGAGCAGTTGCTGGCAGTCAGCTCTCCAAGTGTGGAAAGGTGTAAGAAACGTTGCTGAAATGGATGAAGATCCTAAACCCAGGCTAGAGATCAGTTGTCAGCCCATGAAAAAAAATGTGTATGGTTGTATGTGTGTGTGTGTGTGTGTGTATATATATATATATATATATATACACACATACATGCACAACCTATTGTTTCCATGCAACATGAAGTAACACACAGTATATTCTTAAGCCTTACCTCATTTTCACACATATAACACCATGCTCTCAGCGTTGTTAGATTTAATGTGATACAATGTGATGGCAACTGGTTATTGTGACGTGTTGAGTGGTCTGCATGGGTTTCCCCACATCCAACACGTAAACATCCTGTGTAAAGGCACAGCCAGTGACTTTGACCTTCAGCACCACACCACTCACATGGAATCTGTAATATCACACAAGAAATAAAAAATAAAAGGGCAAAATTTTCAATATTATTATATATCTAATTTAAAAATATTCTGTAAATGCACAAGGTCAAACTTACCCCTTTTTTCTCATTAATAAGATCTGAACTCAGATTTCTATCGATGACATTGAGATGCGGACATGGAACATTCATGGTGCTAAGTTTTATGGATTCATCCCACCAATCTGAAAACTAGTGGTATATAATTGTAATTCTACAACCAAATATCAAATTAATGGACAATATATGAGGAAAAAAATCTAAATATTGAATGAAACAATATGGAATCTTAGGGCCTCAGTCCTTAAGATTTTTTTCCCATTTCAATAACAAATACAAAGCTCTGGGACCAGTAACATGTACCTGATTTTGGTCTTGCAAGACAGATGAAAGAATCATCTCTCTACTGCCCATTTTCTAAACCTGTTAATACCCTCATCTCCATCTGGAGCTGACACTTTGTCTCCGGACTGGACCTACATCATTTTATCAACTTAAACTGAAAGTAGTAGGGGCAGTTGCCAGTTGTCAGCTCTCCATATGTGAAAAGGTGGAGGAAATATACTTGAATGTGACAAGAGAGGAATCTTTGGCTAAGTCCAGAGACCAAGTGGTAACCAAGCTGGAGATGAGGCAGGACTTCTTTACAAGAGTTGTTTCTTTCCTGTAAACCAAAATTAGGTAAACATACATAAACACACACAGATTTGGGAGTATTGATAAAAGACAACCTGTCATCTGACAGACATCAACAGGATTGTGGGAGAGATGTACTGACTGCTGCAGCTCCAACTTAGCCAATAGTACACCATCAACATTAGCATATGCAACTCCAAGTTTCCTTGTAGTGTTTCCTTTGCAATACTTCCTGTCCTTTTCTAGAAACCATTTCCTTACATTCTGATAAAAAAAAAATACAATTTTTCTTCTGTCCTATTATTTTTGGCTTTGATTTCTTTAAGAGCTTTCATGTATTTTCTTGTTCCTCTACAGTAGCATCTTTCCTCCCGAGACTTGCTGATCACTTCATTTGCCATGATTTCGGACTCAAACTTTATTTTCATTGGACATGTGCCATTCCTCTTTTACTGATCTACCCTACACATGGTGTGGAATATATGTTGTCGCCCATGTGGCTAGACCTGATACGCCAACCACACACACCTACCTATGACAGTGTGACCCTTCTTGATCTAACCTAACCTTATCCAGTGCAATTATGCACCACGGGTGACTACCCATGTGGTATATATATATATCAGCTCCTGGCTGCATGTAAAATCAGTTCAGTTTTACCTTACAAATAGAGCTGAACTTACCAAACCTCTTTTATTCTCGCAGTAGGCTACATCAGCTACAAGGTAATTTGCATAATCATTTGCATATCTTGTAAGGGGGAAAAAGCCTTGGTATATGTATGTATGTATATCTTGTTCCTGGCATAATTTCCATGAGGTGATGTGTTCTTCTCAACAACCAAAGCGTAAGACATATCTAGTCTTATCAACTACATCTCTGACAAGAGATTCTCTTTTTTTCATAACCTTAACTATTCCTTCTTTTAGGACATCTCTTCCCTGTTGCTCCATGATATTTTTAGAGGTTACTCTATCTCTTCTATCCTCATTTGTTATTGGCCTATCCTCTTTTTCCTCCATGGTGTTAGAAAGATTTTTTCTTTCATTTGTCAAGTTTCAATTTCCCCTCTTAATTGACCAACCTCTGCTTTCTGAGACAGGTTTGTTTCCTTTTCTTGCCCAAGTTTTTGCTCCAGATTGTGCAATGTAGCCTCATGGGAGGAAATCAAATCTATAAATCTTTTCAACTCTGTTAGAACTTCACTTAGCTCCATGGAAAGGTATCCAACTTCGAACTTATTATTATTATTTTTTTTTTTTCAAATTCATTCCCATCACTATATTCATAAAATTTCGTAATGGAGTTACTTTTTCGGGTTGGAAACCTTCAAAATCAGCTATCATTAGTGTATACACAACAACAACAACAAAAAGACAACATTTTGTAATGTAAACAAACTACATCTTCTGTTTCCTATCATAAGCAAATTTGGAAACAAAAACCCCTATTTTCCCTCCCTGACTCTCTCCAAAAGTTAGAATCAGTAAAGTTTTGCCTCTACTGTGACCCTGAATGGCTTTACTTCTCCCCTGTCCATTCAACTGGCAAGTATTTTCATTTGGCTTTACCTGTTAAAGGCAAATCTTGGAGCACTGTGTTACTGTTGCCATTACATTGTAACAAAAATTACTATGTTCTCTCCTTGATTCTCTCCCAAAGTTGTAACCAGCAATGTTTTGACTCTACTGTGACCCCGAATAGCATTATTTCCTCTCTGTCCACTCAATTGGTATTTCCAACTGGTTTTCCCTGTTAATGGCATATCTACAAGTGTCACACCATGTCATTATTGGTGTGTGTGCATTTACCTAGGTATATCTTATGGGAAAGGGAGCTATGCTTGTGGTGTCCCCTCTCTATAACTCGTAGTATATAAATTGTTCTTAAATCCATGTATGGTTTTTGCACACACTATCATTTCATCCAGTTTGTTCCATACATCCGCCACTCTGTGGGGAAAGCTATTTTTTTTCAGGTCTCTTCTATAACTGTCCTTTTAGAGTTTCTTCCTGCGTCTTCTTGTATCCCAATTTAGTAAGTCTTCTCTATCAAGGACTTCTGTACCTCTCATGATTTTAGAGATAGTTAACAAGTCACCTTATTCTCTTTATTCCAGGGTTGATAAATCTAGATTTGACAGTGTCTCTTCATGTGACAGTTCTGTAAGTGTGGGGGCCATCTTTGTTGTTGCTCTTTGGTTCTTTCAATTTTCCTTATATTCTTTTAGGTACTGGGTGACCATAGTGTCATATGTACTCCAGATTTGGTCTTATCAGTGTGACTAGTATTTTCTTCACCATTTCTTCATCCAAGTAAGTAAAAGCCAATTCTATTGATCTCAGGAAGTTGTAGGTTTCTCTGACAATTTTGTGTTTGTGTGTGTACGCAGCGACACTATGGTCACCCAGTACTAAAACAAATATAAGGAAAATTGAAAGAATCCAGAGAACTACAAAGATGGCCCCAACACTATCAAAACTGTCATATGAAGAAAGATTGTCAAAACTAGAATTATAGACTGGAACAAAGAAGAGAAAGAGGTGACTTGTTGACCATCTAGTCCTTGATAGAGAAGACTTACTAAATTGGAAAAAGAGAAACACAAGAGGACAGGGAAGGAAGCTCAAAAAGGACAGTCATAAAAAAAAAGACCTGAAAAAGAACAGTTTTCCCCAGAGTGGTGCATGTATGGAACGCACTAGACGAAAAAATAGTGTGTGAAAAAACAATACACGAATTTAAGAACAAATTTGATATGGCGAGATAGAGATGGGACACACGAGCATAGCTGAATTAGCTCCCTTTTCCCGTAAGATACAACTCGGTAAATACACAACGTCAACACAAAAAAAGTCCTGAAGTTTCTTTACTTACATCATTAATTTCTCAGCAAGACATCTACGCGGTTATCACATTTTACCAGGAAAATGTACTTCAGGTTACTTACAACATTTGCATAAATACAATAATATACAGATGATAGATTTGCAACTAGTTTCTAAACAACGAAACAATGAAACGTCTTAATTTGCAAACGCAATAATGCACTGCTTATCTATTCGAACAAAATTTTGTCTCTTGTTACTCTAAGTCATTAATAGGATATTTTACTTTTAATTTATGTTCTTTCGAGTTGTAGGTGATCTCAATTTAAGTCATACTAGCTTACCTACGGTATTACCAGCACTATATCGAACTTTGGACCACGTATTGTCAAATGTTTACGTCGGCTGTGTTCAATACACAATAAACACATATGTAACGAGCGGTGTAAACAAAAGAGCACCAATATATATACCTTTAAATGTTTTGAAACTTTATAAAGTAAGACTTTAGTGGATCTTTGCAATAACGTAAATATAAACAATCCAATTCTTATTTACCAATTCACTTATGATACTGACGACATCGAGAAATAGGAGATAGAATGGTAGTTTTACATCAGTTTGAAACAGTAGTAAGTTTGTAGTATTCTCCTGGTTTGTTTTTCACCCGAATAAATTTTATAGTTACTAAAGACGCTCCGATCCTAATTTATGTAAATTTATTGATATAATGCTCAATCATACTTTGTGTTCGATTAGGGGTACAATATTGGTTCACTCACTGTGACTGTCACTGACTTAGTCTTAGATTGACAGGTATCAAATTTTAATCAAATTTGAAATAGCAATGGCACAAGTAATTTATTAGAACACAATGATGACTGAAAGGTTGTTTAAATGGCGTTTCGGAAGAATAAGAGAATTACTCACCCAAAATCATGTGGATTGGGAGTAGTTGTGGACATAGATATTAATAATTAAATGTGTACAGGGGAGAGGGCAGGTTCAACTGAGGTTGCCAGTAAGTTGGGTTGGATCCAAGTGCAGGCAACTGTACTTAAGTCCAAGTACATGGCATTGCAATAAAGTACAAGTACTTTATTTATGTGATAAAAAGAATTCCTGTCATAGTCTTTACACACAGAATATATACTTTACACATAATTTGAATATTATGAATTATATAATAACCTTCAGCTAGCTACATACAATTGATTTTGACACATTCCAGTGGAACAGCTATAGAATTCTTTCCTCCCATGGATACAATGTAATTTGAATTTGGTAAATTTCAGCCAGTTGTTGAATCACTTTTTGGAGCACATTTCAATGCAGATTCAGTTTTTCTAAATCTCTGTGTGTATAGTTTATAGTAATTTTCTTTTTTGTACGTTTCTTCAAATAAATTTAGAACTGATTTCAAGTTTTACATGATTCTTATCAGCTTTAGCCTCCTTGACATGGAACTCAGTTTGAGCATGTGTAGAAGAGTATGAGACTGCTGTATCTCTAACCAGTTTATATACTTTATGAATAACTTGAATAAGGAATAATCCCTGTGCTACAAATGCAAAAGACTATTCATATATTTGTCATATTGATAATAAAACTAAATTTGATGCAGAATGTATAGGTAAATATCAAAGCATTAAAACTTGTCCTTATCTTATATATTGATAATATATCTGGTAGTTTCATAACTAGAAATAACAGATAAGCATTTACCCAATAGTATCATCAGAAAGTTTGCTAGAATCTGTATAGAGTATATCTCTTAATTAAATAAAATGCACTTTTTTCTACTTGACTATACTTTATTCAAGTACTTTGGATCTAACTATAAGTAGAAGTACAAGGAGCATTGACTTTTTAAAGTACAAGTACAAGTACATGAAAATCTGTACTTAAGTCCATGTACCAAGTACAAGTACATGTACTTGGACCCAACCCTAGTTGCCAGATCATCATGTGGTGGAAGGGAAATTGAGAACGGAGGTAAAGTGGAGGGGGAGGCAGAGAAGTGTTGAATGGGAAGAAATTCGATGAAAAGGAATGCTAAGCAAGGATGAGAGAGGTGTGTGACATCATGAGGGATGGGGGAGGCTGGAGTGAAGTAATGTGAAATTTCTGGGCTAAAAAAATATGGAAGTGTGAAAAGATTGATATCATGTAATGAGAAGTGAGGTCAAGTAAGCTAGAATATTATTAATCATAGTACTTTGGCAGGTATGCTCCATTTACCAACATTTATATGGGAAGGAGACTGTATGAGTTTCTCTGGGCTACAGTCAGGCTCTGTTCCCCACCCCTTCATCCTCCCTGAAAGCAGTAAAACTACGTAATTTTGCCGAGGAGGTAAGTTTAAGTCTTTATGGTCATACTTAGGGGATGAAGTTTGTGCTCTTTAAACAATACAGAGGGATTGATGATAGGTGCCAGCATGCTGTTATCCTGCAGGTTGGATGTTGGAGAGGAACATAAACTCGATTCATCTCCAGTGCCCATTAAGAAACTCAGTGGCACCCACATGTCTACAGTTCTCAGAGATTGGTTAGACACACACACACACACATGATGGAGCAGTGGTAGCATTCATGGCTGCCACTACGGTGGTCCGGGTTTGAATCCCACCCAGGGCTGAAATAATTTCAGTATCGCTGCGCTATGGGTCATTACTCCAACTCTCTTAGGCAGGGAGTTGGGGGTGTGTGTGCATGTAAGGTCACAGCATTACCCATAGATCAGTCATATATGACCTCTAAGCTCTCTTCTGGGTGGGTTATAGCTGTCAATCACAAGTCCAAGACATGATCCAAGACCATGGTGAATCACACACACACTCTCTCTCTCTCTCTCTCTCTATTTCTTTTTCTCACCACTACCACAACCATCAATCACCATCACCACCAACCTCCATTACAAAGGATTACAAAGGCAAAGCATGCCAACAGGAGACCTTTTGATCCATATCTAGGTCGGATGCAAAAAAAAAAAAAAAAAAAAAAAAAAAATAATAATAATAATAATAAATTAAAACTATAACAATGTAAATAACAATTAAAATACATAAATAAATGCATTGGTATAGTTGAATAACAAACAAACAGGTAAATAGTAAATGATAATAAATTGACATATAACTAATAATAAATGAAAATCAGACAGACAAATTATAACAAAACAAAAACAAATAATATAACATAAATTATAATAATTACAGCATCTTACTTAGGTATTTATCTAAATGATTCTTAAAGCTTCGAACTGAACTACATTGCACTACCTGTGCAGGAAGTTTATTCCATTCATTAACTACACGGTTGGCAAAGTTGTTTCTACCTACTTCCAAATTGAATCTATTTCCGGACAGTTTGAGACCATTGTTTCTTGTCTGATTCTCATTCAATGTGAAAATTTGGTCACTTTTGATGTTGTCAATTCCCTTTAAAATCTTAAAGACCTGTATCAAGTCACCTCTGAGTCTACGCTTTTTTAGGGAAAACAGATTCATGTGCTTAAGTCGATTTTCGTATGATTTATTTTTGATATTTGGAATCAGTTTTGTGGCTCGCCGTTGTACTTTTTCCAGTCTGTCAATGTCTTTAATGAGATTCGGTGACCATACGGAAACAGCATATTCCAAATGTGGACGAACTAACGATTTATATAGCTTGTTAATGAGTGATGGACTTTTGAAATCAAAAGATCGCGCAATCAATCCCAGAATCTTATTTGCTTTCTCAGAGGCTGAAATACACTGCTTGGATGATTTGAGGTCGTTACTGATAATTACGCCGAGATCTTTTTCACTATTCACTTTTGTTAACGAATTTCCAAATAACTTGTAATCGTACTTGCTGTTATTTTTACCTATGTGCATTACCTTGCATTTACTTGTGTTAAATTTCATTAGCCACTTTTCAGACCATTGCTGTAATTGATCTAAATCTTCTTGAATATCTAATTGGTTTGAGTGATCATTTGCCACTCCGCACAGTTTTGTATCATCAGCAAATTTGGAAACAGTAGATTTTAGTCCATGGTCTATATCATTTATATATACTATGAATAGAAGTGGCCCAAGAATAGAATAGCCACCACTGCCAAGCACTACCACCACTTACAACCCCACAGCAGGTGCCAACAGTCCTTGGGCTGTCCCACAGATCTCTCTGTGAAGAATTTTTGGACTGTTGTCTGTGTTGTATTGGCATGGGACAGTTTTTGTGTCAGTGACTGAAAGTGGGAAGAAAAGGAAGCAGTTGCCAGTTGTCAGTTCTCCATGTTTCATGTGAAAAGGTGTAGAACATACTATGCCCCATGACCATGGCAATGATAGTGGCACTGTTGAAAATCAAAGTTTTGAACCCTGCCAGTGCACTGCTAAGCTGTTTTGAACTGACTCGATTTGATGGGTGTAAAGATGTTGTCAGTGCCACTTCAGTCTTTGTTGAGGGAGAACATACGAGTCATGCTCTCCATCATGGCCACTTCTGCTAGCCCTGTTGAGTGGTCAAGAAGCCACACCCAATGCATATGGAACATCAAGAGCAAGGAATATAAAATGAAGAACATAAGGAGTGTGAGCCTTGATGATATGAGGAGAGTATTCTGAACCTTGACATTAAACATGATGTTTTTTTTTTTTTTTTCCTATTCACCTCCACAGCTCCCACAAAAAACACTAAATATTTAGAAACGGCTACTGACATTGCTATTTGTGACATTTATGGGGTTTAAAATACTCAAATGATAGGAGCTATCCAATGATATAGATAAGACTTGCATCAGTGAGATTGGCAAACAACTTTATATTTACCAATTTTTACTAAAAAAATATATCAGTATGAAGGATTTTATCTACTACCTGCAGACAATAGATTTTGATGTTTTCCCTGCTACCAGCACTGGCAACACATTTGTATGAGTTTTTTTTAAGGTTAGGTGCAGTTGTGCTATTCTCCAACACAGCCCCCTCCAAAAAACACAATTTTAAAAAATCACTACTGACGTTACTTTTTATAAGCGGTAATTATGGCAAACAACTTTATATTTACCAATTTTTCCTTAATAAAAAATTGCCCATACAAAAGATTGTAGCCACTTGCAGGTGTCAGATTTTGATGGTTTCTGTACTCCTAGCACTGTCAATACATTTGCAAGAGAATTTTATTAAGGTTAGATATGGTTGTGCTGTTCTCCACTGCAGCTCCTGCCGAAAAAAAAACATGAGATTTTTAAAAATCACCACAAGCATCACTCTTAATTTGTGGTACTTATTTATGGGGTTCAAGATACTCAGAATGATAGGAGCTATCCAAAGATATAGATAAGAATAGCATCTGTGAGACTAGCATTGAGACTGATGCCCACTCAGTGTGGACACTTAGCTCAGCATTCAATACCACCACCTGCTACATGCAGATCTGCATGAGGCACAGTATGAGCCTGTCTTGAGAAATACAGAGAGATCTTAGGCTCAGTCCAGAGACTGATTGACAGCCCCTCAGAGGTGAGGTGATTGGTAGATTTTGAAAATGGACAGCTTTGTCATTTTGCAGGACTACTACATGCAAGCATCTGCCATTGGTCTCTCTCATAAACAAATCTAGGTAACAATGCATACATTCATAATTGGATTCAGTTTTACTAACTTGTTACTTTGAAAGACAACCTTAGGATTCTTTTTATTTTGTATACATATTGTTCAGTAAGATAGAAGCTCAGGATTGAAACAGAATAATGGTAATTTTTTATCATAAGTTGTCATTCATTATTACTAAGTAATTTCTTCTTATTGGCCATCTGGAATGTCTTACACTCACAAACATTCCATTCTCCTCTCTCATGAATGCTATTGATTTATATTATTACATTTTAAAATTGTTGGTTGATTTTTCTTCTTCTTTGGTTTCAGGTGCTGCTGCACAACAATGGTTGCAGTTCTAACAGCCGCACTCATGTCTGCTGCAGAGATATCCAATATTTTTTCAGTTGTTGCTGTTATTATTTGTTTCATTTGTATGGTTATATTTATATTAAGGTAAGTATGGAAAATACAGTTTAGATGTTATGTTGAAAGACAAAAAGACCAAAGCAAGACCTTGTAAAATCATCTTGCGATGTTAGGGGGACATACTTTAATGAGTGCCAGTGTCACATACACCATATTTCTCACTGTATAAGATACAGAAGTAGATGAAGTGAACTTGTGGAGATGACCAAGGATTAGATGAAGTGATGAGGGTGAAAGGGGCTTTGAGCAAGAGTGGAATGTCTGTTAAGCAAGAAAGGGAGAGGGCAGGAGGTAGAAATGAGTGGAAAGTGGCTGTGTATAGATGATACCGTTAGGCAAGGAAGGGAAGGAGTAGGGGATGGGGGGATAGGGAGTGGTTATGTGTAAATGGTAATTTGATGCAGCCTGAGGGGATTTTTCCCCATCTTCTCTATTTTGCACATTAGGGGATGGAGAGGGAGGGTTGCTTATTAAATGAAGCAGCCTTGCTATGGATATATTTTGCCTTGCTGCATTGGTTCTGACCCAGGGCAGTGAGTGGGGGACTTGGATGATCCTTCATCCACAAGGACCTAAGATGAGAAGGAGGAAAGGGTGATGGATGGGAGTGGAATGGGTGGGAATGGTTACATGCCTTTTGGCTTGGCTACCTCCCTTATAAGGGGGAAAAGGCCCTTGGTATATAGACAGATAGATAACATACATAAAAAAAGGGAGATTTAGACCTTTGAGTAGAAGTTATCAGTACTATGCTAACCCCTAAATACCCCTGTTTGACACACTAGTCTCCAGAAGACTCCAGAATGAGATGCAAATGATTATAAATTGTTGAATTATGATTACAAATCAAAATACTGGTAATCATAGAATAAAAACTGATTCCCAGAATTACAATTTTTGATAGCCTTACTTTGTTAACACAGTGATGTGCTGTATTTATTTACTGTAACACCATATTTTCTCCCCTGAAAAGGCATAAGAGGGCATAGGAGTAGGACTCCAACCAAAATCCTAGTAACTGAGTCATTAAATATGTGTGGATGTGGAACAGATGAGAGTAAGAAGATGGATGTGTTAGTGTTAAATGAAATAAAACAGAAAGGAAAGGGTGAGTTAGGGTTTGGGAGTGTGGTGGGTTATGATGTCAGTAGGAAAAGAGTGGCATTGTTGGTGAATGACAAGTGCATGGTATAGTGGAGAGAGGTGTCTTCAAGGATATGAATTTTCATTAGTTAGTTATTAAAATGCCCTTCTTGAGAATATTGTAGTCCTTGTTTTTATAATGAAATATGGTAATGTGCAATAGATTGATTTTTATTTAATTATTTTCCATGTCATCTCATATTAGTGTGTTTGATTTGCATTAAATTGATAAAATTTGTATTTCACTGGGGATGTGCATAAAGGAATTTAACTAGTAGACTAGGAAGAAGTATGTATTAATGAAATGTTCTTTGCTGGAAATTTATGTTCTTTGTGTTAATTAAGAATAAGGGCTGGGTTAATGACAGAGCTAATAAAGTATCTGTAGTGAGTCATTTAATTATTTAAGTTACAGAATATTGTAGTCAAACTTTAATGAACAGTTGTAGTTTGCTGGTTTTTATTATCAATCTATTTTAGGCTAAATAAAAACTGAAATGTGTATTTAACCTGCAGGATTCAAGGTGGAAGAGATGGCTCGGTAGTTTTTGTTGCTCAGGCTCCTATTGCACGAGTAAATATGCAGAAAATCAGTGTTCCATTTTCACTGAGACTTGAAAGACCCAAGGAAGCAACTTTTCAGGGTAAAGGAAATTTTAATTCTACTTCAGTCATTATAGGCATAAGTCACATTCACAATATTGAGGCCAGTTTTGGATAAAGCATGCAATTTAGTATATAAGTCATAGAAAGTCTTGTAGTAAAACATTTAGTCAAAGGCTTTACTTGTACAATGTAGAACTTGTCCTGAATTTCACTTACTGGAAACTTGCAGCCCCACAGTATTATAGTTAGGAATGGTCCTCGTGCTTCCTCATGGATAGCCATTTGAGTTGTTGTCTGAGTTGTATTAATGTGGATCTGTTTCAGTGACACTGGCTTGAAAGAGAAGAGGAGAAAAAGACAGACAGTGTTTGAGTGAGCGAGTGAGTAATAGTCTGAGTTGATAGAAATCTTGGTCCTGATGCAAAGACCAAAATGGCTATACCTACCAATGGAGGTTTATCTAATTTACTTATTTGCCTAATTGTAGTATCCAAGAAAGAAGGAACTCTTGTGGACTCCTTTCTCTTATTCTCCAAATATCATACCTTGTATTATTCATGTGTGATTGGAGAGTCTTGATAGGTTTTGAAGATGGACACCAGAGATGTAATTCTCTCTGATATATGTCTTGCAAGATCACCATTAGGGGATATCAGTCATTGATCTCACTTGAACTATTTGCTGGTATGAGATATTTACAGTGTAGTATTACAGTAAAGAGTTGAGGACGTAGATTGTAATTTTAATTGTGGGGGCACTGACATTTTTATCTTTAGTTAAAATCAATTGATATCAATGTGATTTTTTCTCATGTTAATTTTCTGTGTATGTTTTTGCAGGACTCCAAGTAACAATACGGAATGATGTTCCATTTTTGATGCGTTCCTATTGGGGTGTTTCTGTGAATCATATCCATGCTCTTCTTGCCTTACCTTGGTCCAATTTTCTTGAGCAGGTCATTCATAAGGCAGCATTATCAGCCCAGCACATTTGTGAGATTGAAAGGTAATTGCTTTCAACTTCATAATAAATGGAATTGTTAAATGAGAATGTTGCTTCCAGGCAATGTATAAAGTTTGAACTTTTATTGTGTATTACTAAGCATTCATCCACTTTTTCTTTTCATTTATGCAGTACATATACCAATAGGCCCTTTCCACTTTATTTAAGGTTGCTAGGATGATTGGAATGAAAATTACTTGTCTATTAATTCCTTGTTATGTTGAACTTTAACAGTTTTGTTGTGAATGATACTGAAGGAAGGATTGTGGATATAAGTGTCCCAGAAAATACTTCTTTAGATCTTGGTCCTATGCCAAGGTCCACATATCCATTGGTTGTGTGCATGGTACAACAGAATGATGCAATGAATCAGGATATTGCAGAAGTGGTAACTATAGTGTAACAGTACTGAGTACAGTAAAATTCCTTTTATCCAACCTTCGAACAACTGACTAATTCAAACATCCGACTTTTTTCTTCAATGACCTAAGTCGGATAAAAGTTGAATTTGTCCAAACATCTGACTGTTGAGTGATTGTTTAGTTGTTGTTGTTGTTGTCGTTCCCTAGACTGTCTGTCCGAGCAGTCCCGTCTCCCCAAGGAAGGCCACAGCCGAAACTGGGTTTTCCCACAAATCCTTTATAGAGTGTATGTTGTGTTGTTTGCGTGCATGATTGTGTATAATGCAGTCTTGCCGCTACTAACTCATGGCGCTCAAATCGGCTGTTATTTTCCCGGGCATTTCAGCGTTTCTTTACATTTGGCCTTTGGTGGTTATTTCTCCTCAACTCTACTGTGTTGTTTATTATGCTTTATTGGACTGTAAATAAGTGAGAATGTCTCAAACCAATGAGTTTTTTATTTATTTAGTTATTTTTTTAGTGCACGTCCAAATATCCAACTTTTCTAAACATCCGATCTAGGATAGGTCCTACCAAGGTCAGATAAAAGGAATTTTACTGTATATGTAAGATCAGCATGATGACAAATTGCAACTTTACTGTCTTAATGAAACTTATATCTACAGGTAATCAAATAGTGAATTCTGATTTTGTATGGAATATCTCCTCAGGGTGCCTTAGTGAGCATTATACACATCAAAGATGATGTATGCAGTATCCCTACAACTGTCTTACACCAGTTCCTAAAGCAGTATTCTGGACAGTGCACAAGGTTACAGGTAATAACTACAACATTAATGTTGTACTCAATGTCGAATTCCTGTATGTATTGACCTTATACATCTATTTTGGATGTAGGGAAAGGATGAGTTACAAAGACCTTTGAAAGTGATGAAAGCTGGTAAGGCACACATTAACTAATCTCTTTGATGCAATGACACCTACATAGGCTTCATGAGATATGAGTGGGTATAAGAGAATGCTGGCATTGGCATCTTGATTATATTTATTTTGTAGTTGTAGCTAAGTGACCCCTGAATTCTGTAAATTGGTTTGATCACATTTTCTGTTTATTATTTCTCAGTGAAAGAGAATGAGTAATACAGCAGTGACTTTATATTTTATAATGCATCTGATGCTGCATGCAAGAATTTGACTTGTACTGAAGAGGTTAATCAACCTTATTAACCACTTCAGCATGAGTCAAATTCTTGCATGCAGCATGAACGATGCATCACACTACTTGCATTATAAGATATAAAGTCACTGCTGTATTATTCATTCTCTTTTATTCTGGGTAATGATAAACACAGAAAATATGACCAAACTAGTTCACAGAATCTGGGGGTAACTCATGTACATACATACATATACCAAAGGCTTTTTCCCTCTATACAGAGGGTAGCCAAAAAGAAAAAAGCATAGAAACCACTCCCACCCATTCCATTTCCTATATATTCCACTCCCCTCCACCCTCCTCCCTCCCTCTTATCTTGGCACCTCCTGGATGACAGGTCATCCCTACATCCTTTCCACTGCCCTGGGTCAGAAGCAGTGTCGCAAGACACAGCACATCCACAGCAAGTCAGCTTCATAATTTCAGCGACCCCCCCCCTCTTCGTCCCCTCATGCAGAAAAGGAGAAGATGGGGAGAAATCCCTTCGGGCTGCGTCAAATTTTTTCTCATACATACTTCCTCACCCCCCCTCCCCCACCCAATCCCCCTCATGCCCAACTACAAAAAATATATAATCAAGATACCAACATTGTACCAAAGTGGTTAACCAATCCACTATAACCATTCCTTCCTTTTGTCAGACACTCTAGATGACATCCCTCTAACCCTTACCAGCTTTCATCACTAATGTGTGCCTACACTTAGCCCCACCTTACATCTCTCCACTTGGTCCACTTCACTTTGCATTGTACTTCCACTCCATTCTATACCTCTCACATGCTTCCCCATTTCTTCTTTGCAATGGTTTTTCATATACTTGCTTCATTTCTGTCACCACCACTGTCATCTCTTCATCTTGCCCTTTGCTGCCTCTGTTGATCCCTCCCATCTTCCCACATACTATCTTTGTGTACTTCAGCATTTCCATTTCGAAAGATATCCATCCTTCCTCTGCTCCTGTTTCTCCTTTACCATTCACTATATCCTATACCTCTCTGAGCTCAGCCTTGAATTCTTCTCTTTTCTTTTGCTCACTGAATTTATTCACTTTGAGCACCTGTGTAACTACTTCCCTTTTCTTCCTTATCCACTCAACCTCCACTCTCAAATTCCATTTCACCAGATAATGATCTGACAGTTCACTGCCCTCTCCCTGGAACATTTACATCTAGAACTCTTCCACTCCTCATTTATATAGTCCATTAACATCATCACCTCAGCTACCATGCTACTCACCACCCTAGCATTTATATACTTATGATTATCTCTCTTCTTAAACACTGTATTTGCTACCATCATTCCATCATTTTCCTTTCGGTACACATCTCCATGATCTCTGATATAGTTCCTTCCTGCCACTTCATCCTGTCCCACTACTCCATCTTTTGGCTCCTCTCCTACTCTAACATTAAGATTTCCCCCTAGCACCAACACATTTATATTCCTTCTAAAAGTCTCTTCACACTAATTCAAGTAATTTCGAAGTGCTTCCCTGTCCTCTTCACTTTTCTCACCACCCAGATCATAAGCATTCATGCCTGTATGTTTTCTCCTAGTCTCACTTTCATTCACACTATCCTGGATGACACTTCTCTCCACTTCTCCACTCACCATATCTTGTAACTGACCAACTGTGCCATTCCTTCCCTTGACTTCTGATACTTTATCCCACTGCACTCCCAAACACATTCATTTAGTGTTTCATATGATAGTGTAATAAAGCTAAGCTGTTTCTCATAATCTCCATATGAAGGAGTAAGGTGGCCTTTACTACAAGCCACTTATTTTGGTATTTATATTTTATTTCAGAAGTTATTAATAGTGGTTATAAACTTACAGGCCCTTTACACTCAAGGAAGTGAAGAGACTAAAGAAAATAGCAGATCAGCCCAGGGCTCAGGTGTCTCTTCAGAAGTGCAGACAGATAACTGTAGTTATACTGATACTGTTGAAAGTAATCTCTGTGATGATAGGAATCCTGAGGAAGAAGTGCAACAAGAGAGTGAAGATGAAATTTCTTTGGATGAAGCATGTGTGGTTTGTCAGGTATTTTTTCCCAGACTTTTTTTATTCTTAAGCATTGTTGTAACTGGAGTATGATTTTATTTTTATTGAAATGTTATAGGGACCAGCAATGGGCACTTGCATATAGTGGTCCTAGAAGATGGACATAAGAGAGGAACGTACCCCTGCTGCCCATCTTCAGAACCTGTCAGCATCCTGACCTCCATCTGGAGATGCAGCTGTAATGGTCCGACACTAGGTCTCTAGACAAGGTCCATGATCCCTCCCTCAACTTTTTAATTTCCTCCACCTTTTCACTTGAGGAGAACTGACTCGTGACTGATCCTAAATAATGATAATACATACATACATATACCAAAGGCTTTTCACCCCTTATAAGGGAGGTAGCCAAGAAACAAAGGCATAAAAACCACTCCCACCCATTCCATCCCTATCACACTCCACTCCCCTCCACCCTCTTCCCTCCCTTTTATCTTAGCACCTCCTGGATGATGGGTCATCCCTGTATCTTGTCCACTACTCTGTATCAGAAGTAGTGTCGCAAGACACAGCACATCCACAGCAAGGCCGCTTCATTAAATCGGTGACCCCCCTCTCCATCCCCTCATGTAGAAAAGGAGAAGACGGGGAGAAATCCCTTTGGGCTGCGTCAAATTTTTCTCACACATACTACCTCACCCCCCATCCCCCACCCATTCCACCTCATGCATCACAACATCATCCATATACAACCATTCTCCATTCACCCATCTTCTGTCCTCTCCCATCCTTCCTCAACAGACATTCCCCTCTTCCCCAAAGCCCCCTTTACTCCATCCATCCATCTCATCCTAGGTCGCCCCCTCATGTTCACTCCTTCCACCTCTGCCTTCCACACCTCTTTTCCTTGTCTTTCTTCACTCATTCTTTCCATATGTCCAAACCATCCTGATACTCTTTCATCCACCCTATATCCCAACTCCCTTTCCTCCCCCATTCTCCTCCTCACCTCCTCATTTCTCATTCTACCCAGCCTAGTAACCACCTATCATACTTCTCAGACACCTCATCTTAAACACATTCAAAGTATATGCCCCCTTTCACCCATCCAAAAGCCATTTGTCATCTCTTCTATTTTAGCTCCATGTGGACGAAAAGTCATTCCTGTCCCCCTCTCACTGTTTGGGTCAGGAGCAGTGCAGCAAGTCATAGTACCTTCACAACAGGGCCTAACAGCTGAAGCTGGTTTACTTGCACTACTTCATTACATGACAACCCTTCCCCCTCATCTTCTCACTTATTTACAGAACAGACAAGTGAAAATCCCTTTTGAATGTATCAATTTCTCAACCATTCTCCTCTCACACCCATCTCCTGCTTTCTATCTGCCCTGTTCAGCAGATTCTTCTTGCATCCAGTGTACCTTTCACTCTGCCTATCCACCTCATTCTAAGTCTTCTCAAGTTTATGCTATTTACCTCAACCTTCCCCACTTTTATGTTAGTCTTTCTTTACTCATTTCATTTGGCCAAACCATCCCAATATCAACCCAATCTGCCAGCTCCCTTTCTAACTTCACTATCTGCCTTATCTCATTTCTCAGTCTATACATCCTTTTAACTCTCACCATATTTCTTGAACACATAATCTTTCTGCCTCCTTTAAATTCCAAGTTTCTTCTCCATACAGTGTTGTGGGTACAATCACCTCTTTGTGTTCCTCTCCATGTACTTATTTCTCATGACATTTTTTATTCCTTTAGACTTGATCATTTACTCTGTAATTTACCTGCATCCCCACTCCTCCATTCCTTGCCACATGCAACCCAAAATACATTCTTTTTTTCTTATAGCATCACTCCTTTTTTGGAAGCTCGCTGGCTGAGCGGGTTAGGGCGTCGTTACTTGCGGAGAAGGTCGAGGAGAGGGCGGTTCGAATCCTGCCACCGGCGAAGCTGAACCAAGGGCATGGTTCATTAAATTCCATGCTACAAAGCCCTCTGTGAGGGGCATTGTCCTAGCATCCTGATAAGGGGGAGTGTGTGATGTTAAACCATATCATATCACTCCTTTTTAGCTCACCTCTAACTCACTGTCACCATCTCCCTTTGTACATCATATCTCTGGGAAGAAACTTTGGAATGCTGTCTCTGTTGTATTAATGTGGGGGACTGTTTGTATGTTATTAGTTGAAAGTAGAAGTAGAAGGAGGAGGAGGAGGAGACTCCCCTCCTGCTGCTATAATCCAGTGACATAGAAACAGCCCTGCATGAATACAAAACCAAAAACAGTCCAATGTTTCTTCCTTGGCATCTTTAGGAATGCCCAAGGACCATTGCTGGCCACTGTGGGGCTGTGAATGTCCACTCATTGAAACTCAGGGTAACAGTTGTGATTTTCTGTGTTTTGGACCAGTGATGGGTCCCTGCACACACAAGGTGGTCTTATGAGAGGGATATCAGAGTCATCTCCATGCCACACATCTTCAGACCCTGTCAATTCTTTTACTTCTATTTGAAGGAGCACCACTAAGGGACTGACATCATCAGCTTTGTCAGTATTTCCTCCATCTTTTCACATGTAGAAGTTCTTGACAGAGAAGACCTATTAAAGTGGGATAGAAGAAAAACAAGGGAACATGAAAAGAAACTCAAAAAGGACAGTTATAGAAAAGATCTGAAAAAACAGCTTTCCACACAGAGTGGTGGATGTCTGGAACAAATTGGATGAAATAACAATGTGTGTGCAAACACTATGCAAGTTTAAGAACAAACTAGATGTTGTGAGACACAAAGACAAATCAACATGAGCATAGGTCCCCTTCCTGTATAATACAATTAGGTAAATACAAGGAGATCTGGCACCTGGTGACTACCTCCTCCTTCCTCTGCTTTCAGCCAATGACACAGAAACAGTCATACTCTAATATAATATACCTGTTTACATCAATCCAAGACTTCTTCCCAGAGAGGTTTATTGGAGGGCCCAAGGACCATTGTCAGCTGCTGTGGTGCTGTAGGTTTCCAGACAGTGAAACTGAAGGCAACGATTGATTGACTGATTGTAGTACAGATGTTTAACAATTCATAATCCATTTTTAATTGTTACAATTGAACTGCCTAATTTAGTACCATGTCTGGAATATTGTAATCTTTCTGTAATATGTTTCTATATTTTTAACAATTTCAATTCCCATCCCTTAGGTCAACCAAACTACAAGGGCATTGCTCCCGTGCCGTCATGTATGTGTTTGCCATAGCTGCTTCCATCGTCTAGAGAATTGTCCAATGTGTCGCACTCGTATCGTCAGTTACTTCTTAGTGGACCGTGAGGCGACACCCCCCCCAGCACCTGAACCAGAACATTCGCAAGGGACGCAGGCACGCAGTCTTGGATTTTGGCAGAAATTGAATGGGTTGTTAAATAATATTATAGGAATTATAGAAGAGTAATCTTAAAGACAATATAATGCTAGTGATTTTTTTCCTTTCTTTTATATCCCCATACATTTCATCATTTGTATGTTTATCTAGTCCCCAAGACCAAAAGAAAAGAGAGGTGGGACTGGTTTCATTACCTCTCATAAAACCTGACTAAGATGTAAGAATAATTGTTCTTTCACCACATCCTTCTCTTTTTCACATTTTTCCTTTAACCCGATAATTGCACAATAGAGTTTTGTTGGTCATACCCATGGTGTGCAATTCTTTGGGGTTAAAAAAAATTCTCAAAAGAATTTTTTACTGTTATAAGACAAAATATTGCATGGAAAAATATAGGAAAACCAAGTATTAGTTAACTTTTTGCCTTAGTTCAGGTGTGGTGGTGTAGCAAAGTTGCACATTGTGTCACTTGGAGGTAGTGTGGGGTGAGCGGTGGTGATGCACTGGTGAGTGACGGGGGACTTTTCTTCTACTTTCTCACACTTGTTCCACACCATTGATGCTTCAATCATCCACTGTTTCTTTCTTTTTCATATGAATGTTTTTTTGTGTAAGTTATCTTTCGTCTTACACCATGAGAAGTAGAGGGTTGTGGGTCGTGTGGAGGTGACTGACCTGCCCCTTCTATGATGTCTGAGGAGAACAAAGGATACATGTGGACTCGTTCCCCCTGAGTTGCCAGACTTCATTTTAAGACATGTGGGGTGGGAGCGAAGTATAGACCATCAAATTTAAGAAAAGCCTTCACATTATATGATGTATGTCACAGTTACACACTATTCATCATATGATGTATCTCGCAGTTTACAGGTTAAAGAATTCCCACACTTTTTCTCTACTCTGTTCCTGGTCCTCTGGGGCCAACAGTGGGGACATGCTTGTGGTGCTCCTGTAGTACAAAAGCTGAAGAAGGTCATCTCCACATTACCTGTCAAGCAACATTCTTTACCTCCACCTGGAGGTGTAGTCCCAAGAGACTTGCTTCTGAACCACCAGGCCAGAGATCTTGACATCAACTTCTATTTATTTTCACCGCTCTTTCAATTAAGGAGGGTTGACAGTTGGTAAATGCTCCTGTCCTCCTCCTCCTATCTATTTCTATACCAAAGGCTTCTATTACATTCTCTACAACTAATGTAAAAGCTATTGACTGCCTTTAACAGCTTCCCCTTATCCCATATATCAGCAATATCTCCCACAATGCCTTCCTGTCCACCGTGTCATAAGCCTTTCCCTAATCTGTAAAAGCCCAAAAAACATCCTTATGTTTTGCCAAAAATGTCTTGTAAATCTGCTTTACTACAAGAAAATTATGCATGTATACTACCTTTCCTGAAAACCCATATTGTTCCTCACCGATTACTCCCACTGTTCCTCCTCCTCCTACAGTACAGACAACAATTCCATGTTTCTTCCTAGTGGGGACCCAAAACCATTACTGGCTGCCAAGGAGCCATAAGTTTCTGTTTAGACTCTTCCTTTCTGCTTCCCTTATATTATATGTGTTGCATACTGTGCAGGTGCAATCACTCCTTTTTGCATTCATCCCCAAATACATATTTCTCATAACTTTTTTCATTCTACCCAGACATTTACTTTCTTTGTTTACTTCATAATTCACCTCCACATCCACTCCTTTGTTCACTGCCACATGCAACATCAGATACTTAAAATTCTTCTTCCTCCAGTGGCTTCACTTTGCAGAAGCCTGCAGCCCCACGGTGGCAGATTCTTGGGCCCTCCGGTAGATCTCCTTGAAGAAACATTTAACTTGTCTGTTGTCTATCTGTTTACCAAGGGTTTTTTCCTCCTTGCAAGGGAGGTAGCAAGTCAAAAAGCATGTACCAATTCCCACACATTCCACTCCCATCCACCACCCTTTCCTCCCTCTAATCTTAGCTCCTCATGGATGACAGGTCATTCTGCCCACTGTCCTAGGTCAGAAGCAATGTAGCAAAACACAGTGCATCCACAGCAAAACCATTTCACTTAATTGGCAACTCCTTCTCTCCATCCACCCATGCAGAAAAAGAGAAGACAGGGAAAAATACCTTCAGGCTATATCAAAATATCATTCACACATAACCACCCCCATACCCTACCTCCTCCCCTCTTTGCATCATAGTATCATCTATACACAGCCATTTTCCACTCACCCCTATCTCCTACCTTGCTCAACAGACATTACCCTTTTGCTCAATGGCCCTTTCATCCCATCTATCCATCGCATCCTCGGTCATCCCCTCAAGTTCATCCCATCCACCTCTACCTTCCACAGCTCTTTTACCAATCTTTCTTCACTCATTCTTTCCATGTTTCCAAACCATCCCAATACTTTTTCATCAGCTTTATCTGCCATCTCCTTTTCCACCCCTGCCTTCCCACCCCCCACCCCAAAATTAGGCAATGACAACAGAAGTTATCTCAACTTGTCTGTTGTAATTGCCTAATTGGATTTACTTATTGTAATAAAGAATAGGAGCTATGCACCAGGGCTCCCGTTATTTTATATCACCAACTTTAAATTCTCATGTGGTTTTAGCTTGGGGTTTATCATTTTCCAGGCTATGCAAGGAATTGACACATCTTTATGGAGATTTTTATTTCTTGACATTTGGCATGGTCCAGAGACCAGGTGCTATCTCATAAACACCACCAACAAAATGCAATAAAAAAAACTACTCCATCAGCATACTATCTATATACCAAGGGCTTCTCCCCCCTTTATAAGGGAGGTAGCCAAGTAAAGGTATACACCCACTCCTATCCATTCCACTCCCATTCACCCTCTTATTTCCCTCTCTTCTTAGCTCCTTGTGGATGAAGAGCCAAGATAAGATGGAAACAAGGGTGGTGGTAGAGTGGGTGCGTGCCTTGGCTTGGCTACCTCCCTTATAAGGGGAAGAAGTAGGTACCCGTGTATGTGGATGGTGTAGTTTTTGTTGTTGTAGCATACTACACTGACATATAAAACCTACTACTCATACCACTTAAGACATCCACATAAAAACAGATATACATTCAGATCATTAAACAAACCCTTCAAGATAGACCATCAAATTTTAATACTTCACCAACAACCCCCAGACATAAGCACCACAGAAAAAAAACTCTCCTGCATATTATAATAACCATTTTGGCACAATTGCACTGACACCATCCAGCTTTGAAATGGTATCTACCTATATAGAATAGGCCTAGCCACAGATTCAAACTACCCCAGATGCAACCACCACACATAAGATAGAACACCTCATACTACAATACCCCACACTAACAATCCTTGGACAGCAACACAATTTATCTTCTCTGAGAGACTTGTGGAGCTGCCAGAAGGCTGGTGGTGGCTACCTTAAGACCATGGGTCTTCTGCGAGAGTGACCACCAGGGGTAATGGACTGATTGGGGAATTGATTGTATTTCTTTATATCCTTTGCAACATGTGGTCTGTTTCAGTTTGTTTCTATGACCTGGTGATGCCCGTTTGTCCTAAACCAAAATATTTTTTTTATCAGTAGTTAGAGGAGTGTGGTCACCAGCTCTTTTTGTATGGAAAGGTGGAAGAAATCCAGTTGAAGTTGATAATAAGAATTTGGAAACTTGATTCCCATGCCATTCTAGATGGAAGTTAGGATGTTGAAAATTTTTGAAGATGGGTGGCAGAGAGATGATCTGATGATATCTGTCTTGCACATGCAGGCACCTGCTGTTGGCTTCAGTAACAAAAATGATGATACATATACCAAAAAGTCATATCCCTTTATAAAAGGGGTGGCTAAATAATGATACATGTAAATAAATGGAATAACATTTTGTTGAAATAAACAGAAAGAAATCTATATTGTATTTATTCACTTTTTTCATGGTTTTGTAGTATGTTATAGGGCATACAGAGTTAGAATACTTTTAAATAACTCTTCATCAAAATAGCATTATTTATACCTGTTTTCAGGCCTAATCATATTTAGAGGTGTCCACGTTGTTACCCCACCCCTGTACTGGGAAACTGACTACATGGTTACATACAGTCAATGTTTGATGGATTGTTTTAGGGCATGTCTACAGACCAGATATATATATATATATATATATATATATATATATATATATATATATATATATATATATATATATATATATATATATATATATATATATATATATATATAATTTATGTTAGAATAAAATCACAAGGGAGGAGTGGAGGTAGAGTGTAGATTGAGAGAAACAAGTAAATACCTTGGGGAATTAAAAAATGCAATGAGAAATAGACAATTTGGAATGGATCCTAAGAGGAGAATGTATCAAGGGGTGACTGTTGACAGCACAGTATAGGGCAGAAACATGGAAAATAGTGGAAGAGCAGAAGAGTTTAAATGTGTTTGAGATGAAATGTCTGAGAAGTATGGTAGAGATTACTAAGCTGGATAGAGTGAGAAACGAGGAGGGGAATAGGGTTGGAAACTTGGAAGAGTTGGGAGATAAGGTTGATGGAAAATTATTGGGATGGTTTGGACACATGGAATGAATGAATGAAGAAAGAATAGGAAAAGAAGTGTGGAAGGCAGAGGTGGATGGAGTGAACGTGAGGGGGCAATCGAGGATGAGATGAATGGATGGGGTAAAAGGAGCATTGAGAAAGAAGGGAACGTAAATGATTACCGAATGTACGATCATGGAAAACCGTACACATAAGCGTCGAAGAAAATAAACCGTATATTTAGTATTCATAATAGGTTAAGTTTTATTTTTTAAGAAACGGAGATATTTTAATATAGTAATAGAGACGGTATCACTAACATTTAATTTGACTCAGTACGAAATAAGCATTAATTTGATCATTTCGTGTGGAGGCAGAAAAAATAGAAGCTAATTACCCAGGAGTGGTTATTCAAATATACTTATTAAAATAAGTTGACTTAATTTCAAAAAATTCTACAACAAAATATATTTTATCTATACATATTTCTATTTAAGACGAACATTCATCGAACATGTACATTTCATAAATGTTGCGAATATCGGGGACATTTAGGGAAGAGACCGAGGAACACAATGTAAACAAGGCTACCGGTGAATAAGTGTCCATGGGCCCCCCACCAGAATGTGGTGCAGATATAGAGTGCCCGGGGGTCACGTTACTCCCTATTCTATGTCTACACCCACAACTCAGGTGCCTTCCCCGACTACACAAAAAAAAAATGTCGAAAGGTTGCGTCATGCGAGTGTGTCTGAATGAAGCAGACACACTGCGGAGAACAAGAATTGTATTCATAAATCATAACATTACTGGTAAGTTTCAATCAGTATTTTTTAGATAATTACCATCATATATGAAAATTCACTGAAGTATAAAGTTACTTGTAATGTTATTGTTATTTCCTGCCAATCATAACCGAATGCAACAAAAACTTGTGTAGCAGAAAATATGTTTACGTAATTCAGTTTGTTTCATATGATGCATTAAAATACTAGTTTCGCTGGTAGTTGAAGAGTGCAACTGTAGTGACGCAGCCACAGGCGGTCACACACTTCCCATAGTTGGCAAGAGGTGAATATGAGCTGGCCAATCAGGAGCCAGCAAATGGTTCTCGAGCGGCTAGCGACCTCTCTTGCCAACTACGCTGAGCCGCGAGCAACCCTTAAATAGGGCAGCGGCGGCCAGTCAGGGCTGAATAGTAATAGCCACGGTAGCAGCAACAACATCTCGTCCAGTCTTGTAGCAGTCCCATCGAGCCTCGCCGTCATCAGCCGCCACCGCCTCTGACGTTAGGCTCACCGTCCAGCTACGACTGATCATATCCACTTACCAGTGGCTATTACTTGTGGTTTTACCAAAGAGATTAGAATAAGAGACCAAAGTGAATTTCATTTTCCCTGGCTTGTTCGAACCAAACCACTACAAATTGGTGACCCCGGTGAAGGACAACCAGGATTATGGAAAACTCACAAGTGAAACTTCCCAGTTTCTCCCGTGACTTGGAGAGCTGGCTACTTCACACAGAAGCCTATTTAGCCACTCAAGGTGACGTTCCGGACCACCAAGCCTTCGGCGCGTACATCGCCGCTCTACCAACGGACGTCATCGCCCTTGTCCGTAACGCCGTCTCTTCTCCTCCGGAAGAAGCAAGTGTACCGCCTCAAGACTGCCTTACGGAAGCTATGCGCCAGGCCTGACGACCAGCTCTACCGAGATATCCAGCAGAGCGAACTCGGCGACACCACCCCTCACAGCTATACACCCGTATGGCCAACCTCAACACCCGGGCAAAAGGTGTCATTGCCCAAGGAACTCCTCCGCTCCATTCACCTCTCCAAGATGCCGGACGCCTCACTTACACCTGGAAGCTCTAGCCGGCGATAAGGACGACGAACAATACTGCGAAATAGCAGATAGGTTGTTCCAGCGACATACCTCGGTACACAAACCAGTGCATAGTGTTCGCGCAAAGTGTAGTGACAACCCAGGTGTTACCGACCATAGTGCTGTGAGTGAAAACATTCCCATGTCATATAGTGCCAGTGACCAAAGTATGCAGCAACTACGGCAGGAAGTCGCCGACATGAAGACCTTGCTCAACCAGTTGCTTGCCGAGAAGGGAACCCCCCCCTCAACAACCACCACCTAGCCCCGCTCCACGACAGGATACTGCCTGCTGTTGGTACCATACCCGCTTCGGAGCCAAGGCGCTCAGATGCACACAACCATGCAGCTGGTCGCAGGGAAACGCCAAACGCGGGGGTCGGTAAGCACTCCTACCCCCGCTAACCATAGTCATACCCTCCTCTCAGTGCGTGATCGCCACTCTGGCCTCTCTTTCCTGGTAGACACGGGCTCAGCCGTCAGCATCATACCCCCGACGGAAGAACCCAACCACGGTACACGGTGGCCATCCTACGACCTGCTTGCAGCCAACGGTACGCCCATTGCAACTTACGGCAGCCACCACAGCGTCCTGGACCTCCACGATGTCAAGTTCCCTTGGACATTCGTCATAGCAGCGGTCCAGCACCCCATTCTTGGCTACGACTTCCTCCAGCATTACAATATGGTGGTTAGCGCCAAGGATAACTGCTTGTACCACGGCACGACAAGCATACCGGGAACCACCACTAACGCCAAATCCCACCAGATATCGTCCCTCCAGTCCGCTGGCGATTATGTACGCATCCTGCAGGAGTTTCCCCAGCTAACATCGCCAGACAAGACCAACACCACCACCACCCCTCACAACATCATGCACCACATCCAGACATCTGGACCGCCAGTACACAGCAAGCCTCGACGACTTTCCCCAGAGAAGTTGGCCGCTGCCAAACAGGAGTTCCAAGAACTCCTAGACCAGGACATCATCCAACCATCGGAGAGTGCTTGGGCATCACCACTCCACATGGTTCCCAAGCCACCCCCACCGCCCAACCAATGGCGGGCTTGCGGTGACTACCGTCAACTTAACCGCATCACGAAGCCCGACCGCTACCCCATCCCTCACGCTACCCCATCCCTCACGCTCAAGACTTCCACTTCAAGCTTCACGGGAAGCAGGTCTTCTCCAAAATTGACCTGGTCAGGGCGTTTCATCAAATCCCTGTAGCGCCGGAAGACGTCCAGAAGACAGCCATAGCCACTCCGTTCGGCCTCTTCGAGTGGAAGATGATGGCCTTTGGCCTCCGGAATGCCGCCCAGACGTTCCAGAGGTTCATAGACCATGCCCTCAGAGACTTCGACTTCATCACCGTTTACATCGACGACATCCTCGTAGCCTCCGATACCCACGACCAACACCTCCGCCTCCTCTTCCGCCGCCTCCAAGATTATGGCCTCCGGGTACATCCGTCCAAGTGTCTCCTCGAGTTTCATCTCGACTTCCTCGGACACCGCATCTCAACAGCAGGTCTGTATCCTCTCCCTCAGAAAGTAGACACAATCCAAGATTTCCCACAGCCAACAACCATCAAGATGCTCCGACGATTCCTAGGAATCGTCAATTATTACCACAGATTCATCCCCAACGCAGCTGCAAAAACTCGCTCCCTTGAACGACCTCACCAAAGAACCATTCCAAGCGGTCGGTCAAACCTGTGAGATGGTCTTCCGAAGCGACCCAGGCATTCGAACAAGCCAAGGCGGCAATCGCTGAAGCCGCCCGCGTTGTCCTACCCAGTAGCTCACGCACCCACATTCCTTACCACTGATGCCTCCTCCACAGCAATTGGCGCCGTCCTCCAACAGAAGATCAACGGCCAGCTCCAGCCTATCGCCTTTTTCTCCAAACGTCTGGACCCTCCTCAAATTCGCTACAGCGCCTTTGACAGGGAACTGCTAGCCATAGTCTCGGCTGTCAAGCACTTCCTTTACTTCCTGGAAGGCCGACCTTTCGTTATCCTTACAGACCACAAGCCACTCGCCCATGCCCTAGACAGAGTCTCCGACCATCACTCCCCAAGAGTCTCCCGGCAGCTGTCCTTCCTCTCCCAATTTGATACTCGCATTGAATACATCAAGGGAGAGGATAACCAGGTAGCCGACGCATTGTCTAGAATCACCTCCAGCATCCTCCCTAACCACAACATAGACTACGCACGCATCGCCGCATCTCAGAACAACGACGGTGAACTCCGCCTCCTACGTATGCACGACACCTCATCCCTACAGCTAAGACAGCTTCCCAACAACCCCGTACCATTGTGGTGTGACATCTCCACAGGCAAACCCCGTCCGTACATCCCCGCCTGTCACCGTAAGGACGTCTTCTCCTCCTTCCATGACCACAGTCATCCGGGCATCCGCGCGACACAACGCCTCATCACGGATCGAGTCGTCTGGCCAGGCATCAACAAGGATGTCAGACAATGGACCCGGACCTGCCTCCCCTGCCAGACGGCCAAGGTTACGCGCCACGTCCACGCACCACTCCAGCGTTTTCCTGCACCAACGGCACGTTTCCAGTCAGTTCATGTGGACATTGTGGGCCCCCTTCCGCCTTCTCGCGGCATGCGTTACCTCCTTACGTGTATCGACAGATACACCAGGTGGCCAGAAGCAATCCCCCTTCCGGATATATCCGCCGAGACGACCGCCCGTGCTTTCCTCTCTGGATGGGTATCCAGATTCGGCGCACCTCACATCATTGTCACCGATAGGGGCCCCCAGTTCGAATCTGACCTATGGTCCAGCCTCCTCAAGTTCCTTGGCACCAAACGTAACCGGACCACCGCTTACCACCCCCAAGCCAATGGACTCGTGGAACGGTTCCACCGCCAACTGAAGGAGTCGCTGAAGGCACAACCCTCATAGCGACTGGGTCGACGCCCTTCCCCTGGTGCTTCTCACGATCCACGTCGCACCTAAGGTCGACAATGACATTTCCCCATCGCAGCTACTTTACGCTGAGAACCTTCGCCTCCCTGGGGAAATTGCCACGCCTGCCGTCGGCGATCCGGATCGTCACGCCCTCCTCCAACTCATCAAGGACACATTCGCCAACACCCGTCCAACACCCCCTCGTCCACCACAACCACAGCCGGAGCACCTTCCCCCGGCCCTGTCTACAAGTGACTACGTCTTCGTCAGGAAAGACTCCACACGAGCTCCTCTTCAGCGCCCATACGACGGCCCCTTCCGAGTCCTCAGCAGATCACCAAAGTACTTCGTGATCAACCGAGGTGCCAAACCGGATAGCGTCTCCATCGACAGGCTCAAGCCGGCCCATCTTCCCCATCAATCCCCCTACCAAACCTCCAGGGCCACTACAATACATCTTACAACATGGTCCTAACCCCATCCTCACCACCGAACCAAGTCATTCCTCACCCCCCGAAACACTCTCCCTTCCAAACCAACACTCCCCTCCTGCCCCTGACTCTTCACCATATACAGATCACACGCACACGACACGGAACCCGTCTCCTTCTCCCACCCCGCAACCACATCCTTCTACAACTGTTCCCGGCACCCCGCAAGATCCTCCCCACCCTACGCCCCCACTCTACCATGCAATGCAACAATTCTCACCCAACCTTAGGTCTCCACAGCTCCATACTCAACCGACCCCACCTCGCCAGGCATCTGACTTCGACCACACCACCCTGCATTCGAGCCCCCCTCCATCAAGGCCCTCCTCGCCAGACATGCCCCCTGATGGAATGACCACACGTTTTGGGCGAGTGATACGAAGGCCACACCGATTCAACCACGTCGCGCGCGTCGCTCCCTATCTCCCTCGACGCCCGCTCTCGAAGAGAGGGGGAGTGGTGTAGTGACGCAGCCACAGGCGGTCACACACTTCCCATAGTTGGCAAGAGGTGAATATGAGCTGGCCAATCAGGAGCCAGCAAATGGTTCTCGAGCGGCTAGCGACCTCTCTTGCCAACTACGCTGAGCCGCGAGCAACCCTTAAATAGGGCAGCGGCGGCCAGTCAGGGCAGAATAGTAATAGCCACGGTAGCAGCAACAACATCTCGTCCAGTCTTGTAGCAGTCCCATCGAGCCTCGCCGTCATCAGCCGCCACCGCCTCTGACGTTAGGCTCACCGTCCAGCTACGACTGATCATATCCACTTACCAGTGGCTATTACTTGTGGTTTTACCAAAGAGATTAGAATAAGAGACCAAAGTGAATTTCATTTTCCCTGGCTTGTTCGAACCAAACCACTACACAACTGTCATAAATGATTACCTATAACTTTATTAGATTATCTCCATCATTTTGTTGTGGGTCTTGTCAGGCTCGCTAGGGAAAGAAGTGGATGGCGTTCCGTGATCGCCGATGTCACTTGACAGGTACTCCGGTAAGTAATTGTTTTCATTATTTGTTCTTAGTATCAGTAATTGGTACTGACATGACCACACCAGGAAAACAAGTGTATTACTGTCCCTTCACCTTTCCCTACGCAATACACTACTACGACACCACTCACCTTTCCCCACGCAATACACTACAACGGCACCACTCACCTTTCCCTACGCAATACACTACTACGGCACCACTCACCTTTCCCTACGCAATACACTACTACGGCACCACTCACCTATTATGTAAACCAAGGTAAAACGAGTACTATAAAGTATTCGTTTTACCTTTATGTAAACCTTCACATCGATGCGTTCTGCTGAGAACGTATCACCCTATTATTAGCTGGGTTCACTCTATGCCTCATGCAGATCTAAATGTAACAGGTGGTGGTGTTGAATGCTGAATTGTGTCCATACTGTCCACACTGAGTAAGCATGGAGAAAGAATGCCAGTCTCACAGATGTAAGTCTTTGATAGGTAAAATTTTAGAAGTGCACACCTATACGATATAGCGCTAGAGAATAAGATATTAATATGATGAGTTATAATACATCAACGTAATATATGTTTTTCGTGGCGGAAATAAACAACAGAAAAAGTTGTTAAAAGTTATACACTATCGAACGGAGCCGCGGCGATTGCCTGAGACACCATCTTTGTTTTGATAGGTGCGGAGATCAAAGAAATGAAAGTGATAAATTTGTCTAACCTGCATTTAGTAATGCGGTGCCTGTAATTCTAGAGGTCATCACGGTCGTCGTCGGAGATGACGGCCAGTTTTGGCATCCGATCGGACCGCGGGGTGCGGAGAAGTTTCATAGTTTGAAGAATGGCACAAAACTCAGCTCCGTAGCACTGTTTTAAAAATATGTAGCGTGGTGACGTCATTTGGAGTGGGAGAACACCTGGTGCACAACGCCACTGACATATTCCTACATATGGAACATCAAGAGCAAAAGTGCAAGCCTTGATTAAGAATAAGAATCGATACTGACGTTACTACCAGTACTGTAGCCGGATGGGGAAGAATAGGGGACGAGGAGTACGAGGAAGATGTAAGGGAAGAGTAGGAGAGGAAGGAAGAGGAGTACAGTCGAAGGCTGCTTCCAGATAGAGTCCGTGCTGTTGCGACCGCCTCGTAAGACCGTTTCTCTCTGGATGCGTAAGATACTTCTTTGGCTCATTTTCACTTTCCAGAAAGAACTGAGGATTAAGTCTGGCAACGGAATGAAAGATAGGAAGGTGGTGGGTGAACGGGGAGAGGATTAGAGTAGAACAACAGGAAATGGCGAGGGAAGAGTAGTTCAATACTGTCGCTGTCGAAAGGTGGGGGAGGAGGAAGATAATCTGACAGGCAGAATGAAAGGAAAAGTAATACCTGTGCTTTAAAATTGATAGAAATATGGTGGGCTCCTCACCAACTGGGAAGGTACTACAGAAACGAATAGAATAGTCTGGTACGGAGGAGGTTAGAATTTACTTAACATCTGAGCACTGTGTTGTAACCCTTGATTCATTCATTCAATCATTTGTTCGATGTTCGTGCAACTCGTTTGTTTTTCTTTTATGGATTGATTGATTCATTTTCAATTTATTCATCTGTGTATTAATTAGTTAATCAATCTGTTGATATGCTTATATCTGTCATTACTTATCTGCTTTGTTTATTTTTCACTTATTCATTTTTCATCCAATGTCACTGGTGGACCTTGCAGGTCTTCTGTCGATGCGCGTAGTCCAATGCGTGCGTGTCTAAGACTCCAAGTGTGGGACGGAGGGGGGGGGGGGCGTAAATGATGGCAAGGAAGAAAGATGTTAATAAAAGATAAAGTTTCAAGGTTGCTCTTCTAATACATAATTTTCAATATACAAATACAATGTTTCTTGCTGAGTTGTTCATGAATCTTCAAATAAAAGAAACACTACTAGAAGTATTGCAAAAAAAAAAAAAAATGAAATGCTCAGCACCAAACGTCACATTTGTATATAACTGTGGGGTGGTTAAAAAGAGGAACAAAATACAATTATTCGAGTAGCAACCATTGTAGGCGACAGCAATTTTTATTTGATACATTTTTAACTCCTTTAACAATAGTTCTTACGTTTCCTGTCATGCTGACAACAAATATATGATGTGTAAAATTGATACCTTTGCTAAAATGACGTGCAAAACAATGTTCAGGCTCGGACCGAGCGCATTACATTTGTTACATCAGCCGATAACTCACTGATCGACATAATTGTACTTTTATTTTATTTTTTCTCATCAGAGAGGAACTGCCATTTTATAGACACATTTCTGATCCAGGTTACGAACTTTTGGTCAATTTTGGTGCATCACGTGATTTTTAAAGCGGTCACTATTTTCATGCAGTGATTACATGCACAGTAGTGCTGGGCAAATACCGCTAATTTCAATACCGGAATTACCGGTAAACAACAATGCCGTTACCGGAATTACCGGTAATTTACCGGTAAAAGACTCGTGAGGTAGTAGTGACGTCCCAAGTTCGAGTCGCCTTTATGACTTAAATCTAAACAAATTTCATCCTACTATGGTGTGTAGTCACAAATTTTGTAACGTCGTCACTATAAAAATCCTGCGCTCCGAGTCGTTACTCCAACTCTCGTGGGCGGGGAGTAGGGAGGGGGTGCGTGTAAGGTCACAGCATTACCTACTCTCCCTCAGTGCATAGGCCTACTCACCAATCCCCCCCTCCCCCTCTCACACTCCACTTCCGTCTCTATGTAAGTGCAATTTCATACAAAGAATATATTTTTCACATAGAAACACAATTTCATAAAAGAAAAATAATTACATGCATCATTTTTACACATTACACATAAAAATTCATTTCCAAAATCACCCATTTTTCATTTAGTCAGGACAAAGTTTTTTTTTTTTGTACAATTGAGGTTTTAAAGGTTTTGTGCGAGATGAATTGACATATGTAGGTCATTTTCATAATGTTTTTTTTTTTTTACCAAGTTCCTCTTATATATTTTTTTCAATTGTTCATAGTTGTCATTTATTTTATTGGAATTACGTTAATTTTGTAATAGCAGGACTCTACGATCCCTATATTTATATTATAGTACCTTTAAATGGACAAAAAACACACGCATATGTTTTATTTTAATTTTTTATTATGTGCATCCATTTGGATACATGCCCACCGGAACATAGGCTGACTAATCGAATACGTACATTTTGCACTGAACCCCTGTGGGCCGAGATGCGAACAAAACGATCTAGCACGACTGTTAATTTTCATATTCGAATACGTACATTTCGTACTGTGCATCTGTGGGCCGAGAAGGGAGCAGGACGATCTAGCACGTTGGATACGTTCCTGTTAATTTTCATCCTACGTAGGGCCGTCAGTACTGTCACTCAGTACCACCAAGCCGAAACGTGCTTCCCGCTCTCTGAGTATTATGGGATAGCTTATCGGTTAACGGAGCCTAAACGGTAGCAGATTTTTTGCTGGTAAGCTACCGTCAAGGTTGTTACCGATAAAACCCGTAACTACCGGTAGCTGCCCACCACTACCGTCACTCAGTACCACCAAGCCGAGACGTGCTTACCGCTCCACGAGTGTTTGGTATAGCTTATCGGTTAACGGAACCTTAACGGTAGTAGAATTATTGCCGGTAAGCTACCGTCAAAGCTGTTACCGATAAAACCGGTAACTTTACCGGTAGCTGCCCACCACTAATGCACAGTAAAACTTGGAATGATGTTATTCATGTCTGACGTTATTTCATTCCTTAAATGCAAAGTTCTTATGTGGGAAGCTAGAGGACAGCCGGTGTACAATCATTATCTTCATTCCATTTGTGATGCTGCGCTACTGATAAAAGTCTGGATTAGTCTAGCACCTTTTTTGATTCCATCCGCAACATGATTACGAATCTGCAGTAAAAATAAAGAGCAATCTTAACGAAGATCACATAACACAGGGATTGACTTGTTATATGTAATTACGACCTACATTCAGACAGTTATCGTGAAAGCAAAACGTGATACACAAAATGTTTTTTTTTTTTTCGAAATGATCGCACAGAACTACTTATCATAACTTAAAATAGGTCTGATGAATTCTAAAATTTCTTTGTCGTTTTACTTCTAATGAGCAAGGTGCAGGCCAAAATTCTTTTGATCTAATATATTTTCAATTTTAATAGATCATATGTGGATATTTTTCTGATAACAATTATCAGAACATTAGATTAGTGATTTTATAATTGTATAATAATAATGATACTTTCTTGGTGACAAAGTTTTGAACGCCAACTGATTCTGGTCTGAAAACGGTTGCATAGTCGGTGATGCCTGTGTCTAGTGCGCAGACAGGCAGCATACCTTGTCGCAGAGTCCATAAAACGCCTAAAGATGAATCAAATTATCTGGTAGTCTGCATAAAAAGTATCTGAGAAGGAGTTCATGGTAACAATAGTAGTTTCCCAAATTCATTAGCAAATCTGACGACGCTTATGTGTCAAGGTAACCGTTGTCATCATGCTGTGGCTGTTGTTCTTGTGGCGGTTGTGCGAGAGAAGGCAACAGTGGTAGAGGCGGAGGCCTTTATTGCAAGGCCTGTCGTGCCATTATAAGGGTCAGCTTGTTCTAATGACCCAGTTTGCACTGATGACCTCGATGCACTGGTCTAGATTGAACCAGTTTGGAATCATGGTTCACTAAGCTCTGATGGTCGTACACTTCTTTGACTTTATCATGACACTGCTTCGCTAATGCCGAAGAATATTTACTCTGCAAATTCCAGATTTGGATGTATTACAGTCTTTCGTCATATCTGATTCTTTATGTTTATATATAAACTTTGCCAAGATCGTGAGTACAACGGCTAAGATAATTTCTAATTAATCTCCACCACGATGAAATGAACAGACCGTAGCAACATTTCAGCAGAACAAGAATTAGTTTTCCAAAAATCACTAGCAACTAGAATAATTTTGATAATATGAAATGCCTGGTATAAACACACACACAATCCACACTCAAGTCTCTCATGTATATATATATATATATATATATATATATATATATATATATATATATATATATATATATATATAAACTTTGTTGAAGTCTACAGCAGTGAGAGCATTGTTCGGCTTGTAAGTATTCTCAATAGTTCGTATGAAAGTATGAAGGTTGGTGGACAGGGTATTGATAAGTTCTCCAAAGAACATTCTCCTTTTACTCTAGATGTCTTTTGATCCAGTCAGGGTTCATCTTCATGAGCTACAAGCTGATGAAGTCAAGAACAAAAATGAAATATAGTTCATGAATGGTAGGATTTTGTGCCCGCCTAACATCCTTGGGAAAGGATGCTCAAACATAGCTACCCACATAGTGTCATTGAGCTGTCAATAGGGCCAACATTGAGTGACTCCATCTGATCCCTTGGTCATGTCCCGACTCTTCCTACCCAAGTAAGTTTCTGCCGTGTGAAACCCTCATCCATCACGCCAGGTCTCCTGAGCAACACTGATGGTCCTGTCCCGATCTTTCTTTGGCTGCTGTTGCAGAATTTGGATCTGCTCAGACGAACAAGTCCACTAACATTTCCGCCTCCTGTAGTGGCTGTGAGTGGTCCGGAGCATGTGATGGGTGTTGGCTCCTTCTGCTACATTTGTGGTGGTTTGGGTTGCTTTTTCCAACATGAGGTCAAGCAAGATTGGGGGCATCTTGCAACCCTGTCTTTGCCCACTTCTCATGTCAAAATAATTGGTCTTACAACTACCCACCTTGACACTACATTTACTATTGTTGTAGCATATCAGTGCATTAAGTTTTTGAGCTAATTTGTATTTTTATAATACAGTATCTTGTACATGGAAGATCTGTGGATGCTGTCATATGCTTGGTGGTAGTCTATGAAGAGTTGATGCAGGTCTTTATCATATTCTTGGTACTTTTAAGTGTTATATGCAGGGAAAACTTTTTCATCTGTGGTTGATCTACAGCCTCTTAAGCCTGGTTGTTGTTCCTCAAAGATTATTTCTGTTAAAGACAGGAGTCTATTGAGTAAATACTTCATAAAGACTTCGTATAGCATACATAGGAGACTAATATCTCTATAGTTTTTGCATTCTAATTTGGAACCTCTCTTGTGGATGGTAACAATATCCACTAGTTCCCACATAACAAGTATTTGTTCTTCCTCCCATATATTTATTAACAGTTTGTATATTTCTTTAGTTAACGTTTCCCCTTCATATTTAAGGAGTTCCGCAGAGATGATATCACATCCTGGGATTGTGTTGTTTTTGAGCTGTTCCATGGCTCTTTTAACTTTAACTAGGCTGGGCAGCAGGATGTGCTCATTATCCTCATTGATTTCAACTTCGAGTTTCTTTAAATTGTTGAGGAACGTCTTGAAGTAGGTCTCCCTTTCTTGTAGGATATTTTCATCATTTGTCACCACATCACCACTACTGTTCCTTATCATGGTGTTTCTGACCTGGTATCCATTCTTCACTTGTCTATACATTTTGTGTTCTCTTATCTTTACTTCCAGTGCTTATCTTTTTATTTCATCAAGCTCTGCTTCAAGTAACAATCTTTTCATTCATCTTGGTACTAGCTTTGCTTTCTTTTTATTCATTTTTTAGCAATTGCTGGAGGTTGATCTTTTCTCTATCCTTCACCCAGTTTTCCCAGGCACTTTGTGACTCTTCTGTTGCTCTCCTACACTCCTCATCAAACCAATGGTTTCTTCTGGCATTTCTGGTTATTCCCAGAGCCTCTGTTGCACTTTTCTCGATACTATCTACAATATTATTTAGTGCTATATTTATGTCAACCCTCACATTCTCTTCTTTCATTATGTTCAATGACTCAAACCTGTCATGTAATTCTAATCCATATCCTATTTTGGTTTCTTCTATCTTCAGTTTGTCTACGTTGTACCTTTTCACCATATTCTTTGGTTGTATTTTTGCTGTTAATTTTACTTTAAACTTTCCCATCACAATGTGGTGGTGTGCTACGTACATCGTGCATGACATTTCGATGATATCCTTTGATCTTTATGTGATCAATTTGATTGATTGGAGGATCGTCAGGTGAGATCCATGTAGGAGATCACAATGCTAAAGTAGTAGAGACATCGATGCTTTTGGACCATCCATAGGGACGGAGAGCCTTCACGAAGAAGGAAATGACAATGGCTGTAGATTAGCCTCCGTCGCCCTTCAAAACAACTTAGTTGCTGGAGGGACTGTGCCCCCCCCCCCAAAAAAAAGTGTGTGCATGTATGTATATATATATATATATATGTGTGCATGTATGTATATATATATATATATATATATATATATATATATATATATGTATATATGTATATATATATATATATGTATATATATGAAATGTATATTTGTATGTGTGTATTATATACATATTCATACAGGGATATACTACTGTATATGTTTGTACATACATAATGATTTATGCGATATGTAACCCGTAGAGTGGAATGGCCTCGATGACCCTTACTTGCTGCAGTATCCACGAAAGTTTCATTCACCTTCTGATTATTCACGAATTCCTTTGACTTCGGCACATCTTATCTCCTCCAGGTTGGAAATGACGCCTCCCATCTCATTTCAGGGCGACGCTCTTTGAACGGGACGTCCTATTAATATCCCTTCCCTTTAGAGCAAATATCTCGCTCACTTTGACACTGCTCACTTTCCGGGTTGAAAAAGCCATCCTCGACAAAGAAAAAATCGACAAAATGTCGACAGAATCCGTCGCTCTTCCAGTCGGCGGCGTCCAGTTGTTCATCTCCAGTGCAAATGATTTCGCTTGTCGACGCGTCGAGTCGGCCGCTTACATGACTGGCGATCTTCCAGCATAGATTTATTCAGACATCGTTTTTATTTTTTCGATTTTATCAGTTTATTGTCAGATCATGATTTCCTGTCATTCTATATGCATGCAAAGCAGTTTGGTCAGCTTGGTCATTTGAACATCTCATGTCAGCATCGACAAGGACACAGTGCAACCGGCGACATAGCACGGGAGTAGGCGGAGGTTGTAGCTACTGGCAAATAAGTTTTTTTTTTTCTATCACTGTTCAGGCGTCACTATCGTATTTCTGTGTTGTTAATACTGTTGACATGATTGCTCAGCGTCTCCTATTTATATATCATAGGTAGTCAGCTTTACCAGGAGAATGTAGAATACATAACGAAATACTGTACACGTTGTTCTTTGTCTCCAAAGGCGTGTAATACTTATTTTCACCATAACTTTAGACTTTCGGGACGCAGGTTATTTTCACTTTGGTTTTACATATATGGGAAATGGATATGCTCTCCTAGATTTACGCTTTATGCATCATCTCGCAATTAACTGTTCATTTCTACACCGGATTTATTTTTTCCAATTTGGTCAACGTTCACAATTGATCTCGGCTGATTTCATCCTTGGGATCAAAAGAAGTAATTAAACTTTGAGACCGGAGCCGGGATTAATCCAAGATCGGACAATGCAGATTTTTTGAAAGACCAATTAATGTTTCTACGCAAATGTATTCTTATCCATTTCTTCTTTATTCCACTACGCTCTCCATGATCTGGGTATTCTCCCTATGCCACGATTACCACAACGAAAAAGTAAAAGTGTATTCTATCTGATGCAACCCAACATTACCTGTATATTTGTGTTTCAAAATCTTCATTACTTGTATCAACTGCAATAGATCAATACATCTTGTTTAGCCACTCATTTCATAAAATCTCTCCAAACATAACACTTACACAAAATTTCCACTTTCTTTTTCTCCATACTTCAGAATTCCTTAAAGTTCATTGTGGTGATGGAACGTACGAGTGTCTTACTTGGGGTTATGATGCTCAGGGAATGAATAAATCTTGGGTTGGTTCATTGGCTTTATTATGGTGAAGGTGGCAGCGTCCGTCTAGGAGGGTCGAACAGGTCGCCCCTGTGGACCCGATCGCAAAGTTGACCTGTGTCATGGACGTGTTAGGACGCTTTCACACGCGCGTTCGGGTGCGCCGCGTTTTAACTTTCAATGGAGTTCAATGGGACCGCAAAACGCGTCGTGTGAAAGGTCCCATTGAACTTCATTGAAAGTTAAAACGGGGCGCACCCGAACGCGCGTACGGAAACGCTCGTGGGAAAGCGGCCTTACAGTTGAGTACAGAGAAGAACTGGGCTTTGGGGCCGGTAACGAGGTAAGAGAGAAGGATATGACCATTGGGCGGAGAAGGGGGGTGGGGGAGTGGAGGAGAAATTTTGAGGTGAAGAAGGGAGTGAGAGATTTAATGTGTGTTGGGATACCAACGAGCTGTGTTTTGGGGTACGAGGCAAGTGGTATATATACGCGGGACTGACCCGACGCCATGACCCGATTTGACCTAAGGGTGTGACCTTTTCTGGCCATTCTGACTATCGACAATACCAGAGTCAGGTCCTAGTACCATCCAACTCCCGGTCGCATGCTAGCATACCTTTGGGGTATGCTTGTGGGGTACGTGTACATCACAGTGACATGGATGTTGCGGCGTTTGTCGATGGCTAGCTTTTACTTGTCACCCTGGAATCGGCGAAATTTGATGCAGTTCATTTCTTTCTCTCTTCTTCTTCGTCCTCTTCTGGAACAAGAACGAAGGTGCTTCCCATTTTTGAGGGAGGCTTAGAGGAAGACAGAAGCGCGTGAAGATGGAGAAGGAAGAAAAGGAGGGGTATGGCGAAGAAAAGGAAGAAAATGAGGAAGAATTGTTGGAAGTGGAATATGGGGGAGAAAGAAGAGGAAGAAAGTGAGAACGACGACGAGGAGGAGAAGGAAATAGAATAAACGGGAAAAGAGGAGAATGAAGAAGTGAAGGCGGGGAGGACTAGGATGAGAAGGAAGAGAGGGAAAAGGAATAGGGGAAGAAGGAAGAGAGGGAAGAGGAATAGGAGGAGGAGGAAGAGAGGGAAGAGGAATAGGAGGAGGAGGAAGAGAGGGAAGAGGAACAGGAGGAGGAGGAATACGAGGTGAGTAGACATGTCACATTCACGGGCGAGCGTAGCAAAAGCCCGCGTTTCCGTTGCGCGGGTCTTGGCACAGCGGCCCGCAAGCGACGAGCTCGAGTGTTTGTCGTCGAGTAGGCCTTCTTTGCTGTTGGATGAAGGCACTTGTCAGACCCAGGAGTCGTCGAGGAGAGAGGAAAGTTCATTCCAACGGGCGCTTTTCATATGTGAATATATGCAGCAGACTTACGAGTTCATTCACGGAACTCGTTTGCACGCGAGGATATAAGGATATGTCTCAGAGGATATGAGTCAGCCAGAGTTTGGTCATTGATTCCCAAACTGTGCCAATAATCAAAATCTTTTCATTTTAGGTTTAGAAAAAAAAAATCCTGGAGGTTTTTTGAAGGACCAGTTATCATGAAATGTCGAGATTAAAGTGATTTCTCTTTCCATTTTCAATTAAGCGTGATTGGCGAGGTTACTGGTTTCAAACAGATCGCCTTACGAATTCTTACCTAGAATGTAACATATATCCAAGTGAGTAAATGTTCTAACATATTGGTAAAATGAACTGTAGATCACACTATCATAGAAAAAAAAAAGAATGTACAAAAATACATATATTACGATCACTGTCTGTGATCCTCTTCAGCGTGAGAAGGACCACATACAGTGATCGTAATATACGTTTTTCATACATTTCTTTTTTCCGATAGTGATATTCACAAGAGAGGAGCTTAGACTCTTTACCGCAGAGTTTGATCCAATTACCTAATTTTCAATTAAATACACTCTTTGTCAACACCATGTCTCTGCACATTTTCATCGTTTATTTTCTACCTATGTAACCAGTTATTTTCTTATCTGTGGAATATGTTTCCCTTTCTTCCTGTCTTTCGACCTTTGTTCCATTCACTCGCATTTGGGGACCATCTCCTCAAATTCATCCTTTTCCTGCCGCCTTCCTTCTCTGCGTCTTCCTCTCTCTCCCATTTTTCTCGCCCACATCCGTTTATTTCTGACTCTCTCTAACCTTCTTTAACACCATCTTATCTTTCATTTCCCCCGTCTCCCTTTTCCCTCATTCTATATTTCTACCCCCTATATCCTTCTATGGTGCGCCGTCTCATTCTTGTTATTGCTATTCTCCCCCTTTTTATCATTCCTCCTTCTATCTCCTAATTTTCTTTCCATATTCAAGCTTCCCTTTCCCTCCTTCCCCCATCCCAGCCTAATCCACGTGCTTCATTCCTCTCGTCTCCTCTCCCACTTCCCACTCTCCTTTATTGAAGTTGTGTAAACACTATGAAGTCATATTGCACGGACCACAATGGCCGCTCCGTAGATCGTGCTCTAAATCAGCGGTAATGAGCGCGATTACTTCAGACCACGTTCTGCACTGTTACGCACTTGACATGTTCATCTCCCGCTCCCTCTCCCTCTCTCTCTGCCTCCCTCCTCTCCCTCTCTCTCTCCTACTTTCTTTATCTCTCGCCTTTTCTTCCTCCCCCTTTTTCTTTTACCGTTTCTCTTTCTGCTTCCGTTTTCTTTACTTTCTGCATTTCTCTGCATTTTCTCCCTCTTCTCAATAAATGTCTTTCTTTGTTCTCCCCGTGGCTCTCTCTGCTCATTTCTCTATTTTCTGTCTCTGTTTTTCTTTCTGATACTTTTGACACTCTCATGTACTCTACTTGACTTAATCTCGCCCCTTTTCACTTCTCAAACAGATTATTCCTTTCTTTTCGGGAGACGAAAATAAATTTGTTGCAGATGAAATCCTGAGGCAGATTGTCTGCATGTATCTTTCCTGAGCGGCGCGTGTCGACAATTTCGCTTAACTAAGGGATTAAGCGGATATGAGAGGCATATAAGAGCTCTGGGAGGATTTACTTTCAGCGTCTTTGTTTAACTTTGACGTATTGTGGACCAACTTAACCCAGCAAGAACCTTCCTCCCATGGTTTCTGCCGTGACACAGTCGAAAGCAATCGTGTTTTGGGCCGAAGGTGTGAACTCGTCTTCGGAGTCGGGCACCCGACTCATCTCTCACTCGACCTCTTGCGTCGCTCCTTTGCGGGTGCTCTTCATTGGTTAGTTGCGACCTTATGGCCTGGATACTCACCTCGCTTCTTTCTTCCCTACTTTCGTCTTCCCTTTCCTCTCCTCCCTTCCCCTCCCTTATCTTGACCATTTCACAATGAGAGGCAGGTTAGCGGATTTATACATGTGCACTGCAGGTCTTTAAGTTGTAATCACGATTTTGCAGTGAAGTAAGCCACTCCTGTGATGATGCTGTACGTCTTCTCCCCTCAGTTTTTCATGATATCTCTCTCTCCAGTTCTAAGATTCCCGTTTGTATCCTTCTCTGATTCCTCCAGTTCTCCATGTCCTTATTGTCCTTCCCTGTTTTCCTCTGTCCCGCAGTTTCTTCCTTTCTTATTATCTTTTCCTTCCACTACCTCGGCTTAGATTTTTCGCTCTCGGATTTTTATTTACTTATTTATCTTCTTCTCCTCCTCCTCCTCCTCCTCCTCCTCCTCCTTCACCTCCTTCTTCTCCTCCTCCTCCTTCTTCTCCTCCTTTTCCTTCTTCTCCTCCTCCTTTTCCTTCTTCTTCTTCTTCTTCTTGTTCTTCTTCCTCAGGAACTGTGGCCAGTTCCTGTACGGGCCCTGTATGTTTTCTCTCGATCAAGATGGATCGTTGTTCTTCCCCCAGTGTCCCTCCGTTCCTTCCTCCGGAGGAATGTTTTTGTCTCCCTCCGTGCCAGGTCGTGGCTTCCCCTTTGCCCTCTGATCTCGTCCTGCCCACTTCATCCTCCTCTCGTTTCCCTCTTCGTAGGTTTTTGGTATTAGGCATCTGGAACTTTCATGTTCCCTCTGGCGGTCGCCACCAAAACACCCTTACCATTGTGTCATACTGTATCCAATTTCTCCTCCGTGCGTCACCCGTCGTGTCGTATCATAATTTACCCAGAACTGTTGGATAATACGACTTATTAAACGCATCATTCTGTTTCAGCCTCCTCATGATTATCTATAATATCTGTATATCAGCTTCGGCGCTTCCATCTCTTGCTCCTCCCTGGACCTACTGATCCGAGTTGCCCCTTGTAAGATCCTTACATACATAAGAATGAAGGAGAGTGCAAGAGACCGTAAGGCCTACATTAATCAGTTCCATGTCCATGACCACCTGTCATCCCCATCCATAAAGTTGTCGAACTGTTTTTAGAAACAACCGATAGTTTCAGTGCTCACTGCATGGTTACTAAGTCTATTCCATTCGTTGACCACCCTGTGAGTAAACCAGTTTTTGCCTATTTCCTTCTTGCGGTGGGGGGGGGGGGGATCCTTGCCCGCGCCGTTCCAGAAGAAGGACCTCTTTCCAGGAGACTTCTTCATCCATAGACGTTGACGATCGTTCCTGCATTCGTTCCGGCTTTCGTCCGGGCGAGTCTGTTGTTTAGCCGAGGGAATTTCCCTCTTGTCGTTTAGGTGCCCTGTCTCGATGATGATGATGAGAGGGCTAATTCCTTTAACCTTTTGGCGCCTCTCGAATGCCTAGAGTCCGTAGAGGCCGTCGCTAATTCACAGAGGGTGAGCCTTTTTGAAGTCTATATTCAATTTTCATGTTCATTTGAGCTACCACCAGGCTATTGGACTCAGCTGGAAAAAAAAAAGATCCTTTTCCTTCTCCTTTTTGTCGATGCTCTCATTCTCTTGTTCGAGCTGTCTCTTCTCTGTCCGGCAGCTTCCTCCCCCGGCATGTTCGCAGTTCGAGTTTTTCCTTCTTCTCCCGTCTTCCCTCCCTCCCTCACTCCCTCCCTCCCTCCCTCCCTCCCTCCCTCACTCCCTCTCTCCTTCCCTTCCTCCTTCCCTTAGCCTCCTCGCCTTCCTCCTTCCCCTTGGTCTCCTACATCCTCTTCCTTACACTCTTTTCCTTCCCTCTTTCATTCCTGTCGTCCTTAATCATTCGTTACCCTCTCATTCCCCGTTTTCCCTTGTGGCCATTCCTCTTCATTTCTTGTATTCATGTCTTTTACCTCTCCACCTCAAGTCATTATCATATTTTTCTTCTTCCCATCTGCCTTCCACCTCACTGCTAATCTTGCTTTCTCCCCTGACATTAAACCCCCCCAGAAGTATTCCTTACCTTCTCTTCTCGCCCCTCTATGCCGTCTCCCTACTCCCCGGACCTTCCGGCTCCAGTAACCACTCTCTCCTTCCCCCCCACCTTCCTCCAGCGACCCCCCTCCCCCCTCCCCCCCGTCAGGCTTCCCTTCGTCGCCATCCTGGCCCCTTGCGGTGTAGATCCCACTCCCCCCCTCCATCCCCCCTAGGGACGCTAGGGTGCAGCAGTGGCTGTGCAGTACCTGGGACGGTCAGGGGGAGAGCCAATTAGGGGCGGTCTGTCTTTGTGGCCGAGACGTCCTCAGTCATTGCTCAGCATGGGAGGGGAGGACCTTGAGGAGAAGGGAGGAAAGGGAGTTGGAGGAGCGAAGAGGAGGGAAGAGAAGAGACCTAGGAGCAGGAGTAGGGGTAGGATTAGAAGTAGGAATAAAAGGATGAGGAGGAGGAAGAGACGGAGAAAATTCTTCGTCTTTCTAAACAATCCTCGATGTCTCTCTCTTTTCCAGAACCTCCTCTTTTCATCGTGCGTAAATTCTTCGTCTTTCTAAACAGTCCTCGAAGTCTCTCTCTTTCCCAGAACCTCCTCTTTCCATCGTGCGTAAATTCTTCGTCTTTCTAAACAATCCTCGATGTCTCTTTTCCAGAACCTCCTCTCTTCATCGTGCATAAATACTTCGTCTTTCTAAACAGTCCTCGAAGTCTCTTTCTTTCCCAGAACCTCCTCTTTCCATCGTGCACAAATTCTTCGTCTTTCTAAACAATCCTCGATGTCTCTTTTCCAGAACCTCCTCTCTTCATCGTGCGTAAATTCTTCGTCTTTCCAAACAATCCTCGATGTCTCTCTCTTTTCCAGAACCTCCTCTCTTTATCGTGCGAAAATTCTTCGCCTTTCTAAACAGTCCTCGAAGTCTTTCTCTTTTCCAGAACTTCCTCTTTCCATCGTGCGTACTACCACCTGCACGCTGGTGAAGAGGAGGCGAAGGAAGCTTCTCTTCACCAACGAAGGGCGTCTCTTGGTCCTGCAGAACCTCCTCTCCATTAAGACGGCCTCTTGCGCCTCGTTTGCTTCTTCTGGTCATCCTGCTAGTGGGAGAAGGATCTCGTGCCAGGAGGCCCTCAGCAGTGACTGGAATCGTTAGCTCTGCCCCCCTGTATGTGTGCGGATTCTCGGTGCACGTAGAAGTCACAAAGGAACACAAAGGAAGAACAAACAACAGCAGGCCTACTGGCCCTAACGAGGCTGTTTGTGTTTACTATACTAAGCCACAATTAAGAAAACAGGGCAACTAGGCGATAGAAGATGAACTAACACTACTGCCACCACTATCCTCTCCAATTATAATTAAATGCCGGGCTGTCAGATCTTTTATTGCAAGGGATACACTGGTAACTCTACTCCTATTTTTCCACCTTAACTATACACACTTCCATTCTTTCCTCTCCCTTCCCTCTTCTTTTTCCTCCTCTTGTTTCTTCATCTTCCCCCTTCGGAAGACGTCTTCTTCCTTTACGTGTTCTTCCTTCTCTTCCTCTCTGCTCTCGCCCTCGCCTCTTCTTCTTTCACTCCCTCTCATCTTCTTCAACCCAACTCACATTTTTTTTCTCAGTCATGAATGAGCCTGACCGCGCAGAACCACTCACCAGCACTCCTTTCTTAAACGCCCTCCCTTGGCTCTCGTTCCTCCTCCTCTTCCTCCTTTTCCTCCTCCTCCTCTTCCTCCTCCCGTGCTCCTTCCATCCAGTAAAAACCAGCGTCTTTCCAGCCAACATTTCGACATGACATCGTCAGTGACTCGGACATGCCACTGACATTAGGCGCTCCCCAAGGTTGTCTGTCTGTCTGTCTGTCAGCCCATCTGCCGGCCTGTGTGCCTGTCTGTCTGTATGTTCGTCTATGTGTCTGCCTGTTTACATGTCTGTTTGTCTGTCTCTCTGCTTTCGTCTCAGTCTATCATCCAGTATGTCTGCCTGTCTGTCTATTTATCATCCGGTATGTCTGTGTCTTTCTGTCTGTCTACATAGAAGTCTGTCTGTCTGTGACTGCGTGTCAGTGTGTCACTGTTTCTTGGCTCATCTACCAGCCTGTTCTACCAGGAGTCGGAGGGAACATAGGTCATCAGAGAAGAAGAAGAAGAATGACGCGCAAAGTTATGGAAGAACAATGAGATGGAAGATGATATGGACAAGAGTGAGCAAGGCGAAGAGAGGAGAAAGGAGGGAGAAGAGGAAGACGAAGAAGAGGATGAAACAAGGAGAAAAAGAGGAAATGGGGTGGAAGAAGAGGAGGGAGGGGAAGGGGAGAAAGAGGGAGGGAGAAGAGGAAGTGGATGTGAGAAAGAGGGGTGAAGAGGAAGAAGACTAGGTGGTGAAAGAGGAGGGATAAGAGAAGGAGGAGGAGGAGGAAGAACGGGAGGAGGGTGAGAAGGAAGAGAGATGAGAATAGGGGCTAGTGTCAAGAGGGAAAGAAGAGTGAAATTTGGTCAGAATCTGATGGATGGATGGAGGAAGGAAGGGACGAAGGAAAAAGTGTTAATGAAAGATAACATCTTCCTCTCAAATGAGTGACTTTTTTTTTTTTTTTTTTTACGGTGAGGTCATCAAGTTGTCGTCTGCAAGCAAGACCTAGTTGTCTAATTACGCCAGTATTACCAGAAAATGGGACGTCACTCTAGAACTTCTGGGCGGAGCTCAATCCGAAAATGTATTAAGGTCATGTATTTAGTTGTCATGCATATGACGTCCACCAAAAAATAACCCAAGAATTGCCTCCGTAAAACGTCTTTTGGAAATCTTGTAACACCATACAACTAAATCATCAGAGGCAATTTACATCTTTGCCTGCACCGTGGGATCGGGATCTAATAAAACTAAAGCGATCTTAGATTCAATCGGTTTCTGTCTTTGCGTTTTTGCACGCATATATCAAACATTACACATTATGTAATATAATCCTGTCGACTCCAGCCTTAGTGTGAGCAAGTTTTCTTTGAAGTTTAGACGTCTGATCACTCGGTCTGTATGTTCCAGTTTTCCATATCAAAGGACATACAAGATCTCTTGTGCACGGCGACCTGCCTCCTGCAGTTGTGTCGATTCCATCAGCGCTGACGTGTGAAGTGTTGCTGGTGTTCGCACGTGCTGGATGAGTCTGATGTGTAAATCTTCCTTATCGGTGTTGTTTGGTGTCGGCAAATGACGTACAGTTGTACGAGAAGGCCCGTGCCGATGCAGTCTTTGTTTTGGATTATGAAGTGTACTCCTCCGTGTTTACGTTTGGTATTTTTTTTTTCTGTGATTGTTTTGTGAAGAGTCTGCCTTTTCTTGGAAGTAATAGCTTATGCTCGCAAACCCGAGAAAAACAGAGTTTCATAAAGGCAAGGGTAAAGGTGAAGCGGCATGCACCGAGTGTATGAGCCACGGCAAATATGCGGAGATATTTTCTTGGTGTGTACCAGAGGCAAGATTGAAGGTCACGGACGCTGAAGGGCGAAAGCATGTGGGAAATTTGGTTATCAGAATATTCCTTTTACGCCAGATTTTCCACGGGGTGAGTAAGTAAGTACTAAGTACTCTAGGAGGAAGTCTACTTAGGACTCCGCGTGCCACGAAGAGCCGACATCAGTTGCGTGAAATTCATTAGTCAAATGGCGCAGGTCCCTGAAGTGGATTATGTGTGAGGTGAACCCGGTTAAATGGGGGCGTTCAGGCGGAAGGTGGATGAGAGGGCAGCACATGTAGATGATGGCTGGAATGCTAAGTGGGTCTGGATGAGGGCCCTCAAGTGAGTCCCCGTTGATTGGAGTGAATTTGATTTCCTGCCAGGCAGTTTTGGTGGAGAGACTTGCCGCGCGGGGCCCCATAAAAGCTCTCAAATTTGAGGCTGCATGGAGAGGCTTGCAGGAAGAGGAGGAGGGGAGAGAGAAGAAGAAGAGAATAAGAGAGGGAGAGGACATAAGGAGAGGAGGCGAGGAGAAGAGATAAGAGAAGAGAGGAGGAGGGGATTAGGGGAGGAGAGAAGGAGGAGAGGAGAGAGGAAATTGCGAGAAGAGAAGGAGAGAGGGTGAGGAGGACTGGCGAGAGGAAGAGATGACAAGGAAAGAAAAGGAGAGAAAGAGAGCAGGTGGTGGTGGTAAAGGAGGAGGTGGACAAGCAAAAAAGTTGGAGGGGAGGGGGAGGGTGGCACTGAGAGGGAGCTATACAAACGAGGCCCACGGACCCCCCAATGAGATGGATGATCAGATCTCCAATGATTCGGTCCGAGTTTTCTCGCGAGAGACAACGAGAATCGCGCCCACAGACGAAGCCCTTCCGGATCTGGGTATTCAATTAGCGGCGGCGGCGGAGGAGGAGGAGGAGGAGGCGCGGTCTGCATTGGCCAATCCACTCGCGGGAGTTCTCTGGAATAGGCGGGCAAGGAGGGGAGGATCTGGAAGGGGCGTTGGAGGATAATAGTAAGAATAGGGACGGTGATTACCGTCGATAGGGGGAAGTCGATGGCACAGACAACAGGTGAGATGATGGCGGTGACGTCAAAGAGTGTTGGTGGTGACAGAAAAGGAGGAGGAGGAGGAGGAGGAGGGTGGTGACAAAGGCCTTCGAGGGTTGGTGCTGGTGGTGGTGACAGTCGAGGGGAAGGGTGAGAGCGGCTGTGGCGTCGACATGGTCTAGTGAAATTATACTTTAAACAATTCACACAAATCGTTTTACTAAAGCTAAGAATAATCCGTTGGAGAGTAGGAGACGGGACCCCATGAGCCTAGGCCCTTTCCTGTGGAACAGAATTAATTAAATATAATTAGGTAAATCCTGGAATGTAATTGATACAAATTAGCAGGACAGCACAGTCTATTAAAATTACTCATATAGAAACTGACAAATTCAAACCAAACTTAACAGTTCAAATCGGCTCGTATGCACATTTTCTCTCAAGGAAGCACACGTGAGAACAATTTTGGTACTTGAACGCTAGTTTCAACTTGCTTTTAAAAAGTTTGATTAGGAACAGATGCTATAGCAAGTAAGCTAATACATGCAGCTCTGAGAAATCGTCTGTCGTAAGCAAGAACGAATACATAACTTGTCAATAACAGCGAAAGGGTTCTTGTATAATTCATTCAGGAAGAACTCGGCAGTATGGTTCTTCCTGACCTCAGAAACGTCGGTGCTGACAAAGTTCAGCAAATGTCAACCACATTAATCAAACTTAGGGCTAGGAAAATCAACATAGACGTACGTTTTAAGAGACCAAGTTTGGACAATTATACACAACTTCACTTTAATGTAAGCACAATAACTCCAGTGTGCGTTGGAAATGGATACAAGTTTTGTCAGGATCGAGGAAGTATGCTACTTGATCGTCCTAATGGGTTAAGATGACCTTGGTTTACCTCTTCGTCAATGTGACTCGTTCCCCTTTCCGAGTGGTGAATAGCCCTACGGGGACGTTAGGTTAGGTTTCAGAATGTGTAATCTGCCCCGCGACAGCAAAGTCTGGAGCAAGCACGGCGCCACCAGAATCCCTCCTTGTCGTCCAAGACGATGCCACGTCATGTTCGAACGTGTCAGGCCTTAGCGTCGCTACACAGCATTTGCAGTGTCCTCGAAAACTCGGCTCTCCTCCAGCGCCTAAAAACCTCGGTCGGTAATCTCAAGTCCATATTGCGGGTTTTTGTTCTATAAGGAGAGCGACATTTGACGGTGAATCCCCCTCCCCCTCATCTGCAGGTTTTCCTCCTCTTTAGGAACAATACCTCTACTCACTCGTTTCTCACCTTGCCAACAGTGAAAACCACCATTCAAGGAAATCACGGCCGATATCCGATTCCCGCCAGTGCCTTCCTCCATGGCACGCGGATGACCAAAAAAAAATGTCAGACTGAAAAATGTGACCGATGGCAGTGACGACCATGCAACTGGGAACGGAGGAATGAGAGTGGCTGGGGGCTGTAAGTGGACCAGCCGAACCTGGAAAAGTCCTCTAGGTTTATTTATTTTTTATTTATTCATTTTTTTCACTCCAGTTTTAGTTTTGTTTATTATATATATATATATATATATATATATATATATATATATATATATATATATTTATATATATAGCATCGCATGTTATTAGCAGGCATCTATGTGGAATCTTTCCAGTGAGGGGGGGGGGTAAAAAAGATGTGGGTGGATGTCATATCAAAATTCGAATCTAAAGGTCATTTAGAAGGTACTCAAGGTCGCTGTGATTCAAAATTTTGTTTTTGCCTGATCTTTTGTAATAGGGTCCTCTTTCATTAAAGAAGCCAATAAAATGGCATTGTTTTATCTATTGCAAGTGAAGTATTTCAAGGTGTTAAGTTCACAATTAATCCGAAAATGTACATATCTTTAATGTATAACACAGACAACCTGAACTTCAGAATGTGGTCAGCATATATGGATATATCTGAAGAAATGAAGAAAACTACCTGTAATGATAGTAATTTATCTTATATTATTTGTTTTTGTTCTGTTATCATTTGTCTGTCTGATTTTCATTTATTATTAGTTATATGTCAGTTTATTATTATTTGCTATTTACCTGTTTGTTTATTATTTAACTATACCTATGCATTTATTTATGTATTTTATTTGTTATTAACGTTATTATGGTTTTTGTTTGTTATTTTATTATGATTTTTTTCGCATCCGACCTAGATATTGACCAAAAGGTCTACTGTCGGCATGCTTCGCCTTTGTAATCCTTTGAGTGTTCTTTCTTAAACAGTAAAGGCAAGCTTATTCCCATTCCTCATAATTAAGGTGTCTGAAAAGGGGATTTTGTCATCTTTTTCCCATTTTACTTTGAACTTGATGTTAGTTGTTAAATTGTTGGGTCTGTTTAGAAAAATACCAAAGGGACCCCAACTCTTTGGGATGAGAGTTGGGGTCCCTTTGGTATTTTTCTAGATAAACTCAACAATTTAACAACTAACATCAAGTTCAAAGTAAAATGGGAAAAAGATGACAAAATCCCCTTTTCAGACACCTTGATTATGAGGAATGGGAATAAGCTTGCCTTTAATATATAGATATAGTACAAAATTTGCTGGACTTCTTCAGGCTCATGAAGGATGATAATTGAGATTTGCACTTGCTGTAGTGCTGTCATGGATACCTATCTGTGACCACACCAATTATGCAAGATGGGAGCCTGTCTTCCTTGCAGATATGAGGAGACTTTGAGACGAGAGCACCAAAGGTGTATCCTGAAATCATGAATGGGAGTTTTGTTGGTAAAAGAACAAGGTGATAATAATAGTAATAATAGTTAATAATAATAATAATAATAATAATAATAATAATAACAAAAACAACAATAACAACAACAGCCATCATCATCATCATCATCATCATTGGCTGTTCCAGTGAAGGGGGTGGGAGAGAGGACGAGGGCCCTGAGCGAAACGAAACGAAACGAAACGAAAGGAAATTGCGCGAAGAGGTGAGGGAAAGAGCCTGAAGTGGGGCAAAGAATCTAATGCCAGTAGTTATGAACCACGTTAGTTAGAAAGAAATAAGCTGGATAGTATTTTTTGTCAACTTTATGTTCTTTCTCATGTGGATATGATATATATATATATATATATACATATATACATATATACATATATACACACAAACACTCACTGCGCTGCGAGTCGTTACTCCAATTCTCGTGGGCGGGGAGTTGGGGGTGTCTGTACGTGTAAGGTCACAGCATTACCCATAGGTCGGTCACATTTGAGCTCTGAGCTCTCTTCCGGGAAGGAAATAGCTACCGATCACGATTCCAACACGTGATCCAAGACCATGGTGAATCTCACACACACACTCACACATATATGCATTAGCTGTTACCTAATGCTGCCCATGTATATTCTTATACACACTGACATAAGATTACGTTCGTATTTGTCCTCGATTGCATGAAAGCCTTCACACACACACATACACACACAAGCGCGCGCACACACACACACACATGCACACACAAGCGCACACACACACACACACACACACACACACACACACAATACGCATGCGCGCACGTAAAAAACTAGAGACCCTACAAAAAAATAAAAGTAGTTCCTCACCCGAATTAATAAGTTCCAGTAGGTATAATAATTGGAGACTAAGAGACAGAAAACCACGAGCGTTGCTCCTTTCCTTACACTATAATTAAACGAGCACACACACACACACACACACACACACACACACACAGCTAACAAAACAGCATTGCTGCAGCACGAAAGCAAGGTCAGTGTATTGTTGCATTAACACAACCGTGTGGTTTACTTCAAATTCGCATAAACAGTGCTACGAGAACTGCCTTAGCTTCATTGTTGCAGCTGAGTGGGCACAAGTCTATTTTCTGTTGCAAAACTTTGGAAATGTGTGAAGGACGGGAGTAAAACGACCTTTGTATTCGCTTTCCAATGTGCACCAGTTGGGTCGACGATTGAAAAGGTTAACTATACGTTGAACTCTTAAAGAGCTTAAAACAAACTACTGTTGAAAATAAAAACTAAATGTTCTGAGTTTGAGGTGTTTCTGTGAAACTCGTCAAGTTTAATACAGTTTGTGTAATAAAGATATGTACATGTATACACTCACACCCACTCGCATTCTTTATGCGTACTTATACTCACGAAAATGTACGTAAAGGAAATAGAGAGAGAGAGAGAAAGAGGGTGGGAGAGAGAGAGAGAGAGAGAGAGTGGGGGAAAGAGACAGGGATGAAGGTGAGGGAGAGATAGAGAGAGGGTAAGGGAGAGAGAGAGAGGGGAGTGAGGGAGAGAGAGGGTGAGGGGGAGCGAGAGAGAGAGTAGTGAGGGAGAGAGAGGGTGAGGGGGAGCGAGAGAGAGAGTAGTGAGGGAGAGAGAGAGGGGGGGTGAGGGAGAGAGAGAGAGAGAGGTGTGAGGGAGAGAGAGAGAGAGAGGGAGAGAATGGACAAACTTGTGACGAGCAAAAGGGGATTATTCAAACTGTAATCCGCGGAACACGGATTAAAGCCGTCCACTCTAATTGCGATTCAGAAAGTATGTTCAGAACATCTTGCTAAGCCTAAGAGGAACCTCTCTTTCTCGAACTTTTTCTCCAGGAATATCCATGCGAGTTTTTTCCAAATCGTAAGATGCTTACGTCTCTTCGTTTTTTTTTTTTTTTTTTTTTTTTTTTTTTTGGGGGGGGGGGATAGTGTCGGTTCCAGCTTTGATTTAAGGGAATAGTTGATGGCAATAGTAAGGGAATAACAGTTGCCTCAAGTTCCACCCTCCGAAAACTCCACAGTGGTTGGAAACCCGCTATAGGCCTTCCCAAAGATCTCTCCAAGAAAGAACTTTGGACTGTTGTCTGTGTTGTGTGAACGTGAGTCTCTTTGTGTGTCATCGGCTAGAGGGAGTAAGTGGCTCACCTTCTAATGGAGGTGATGGGGTTGAAAATGGATCTTATGGGACCATCACTGTCAGGTTCCCGTCTTCGCTTCCTCGGGAAAGGGACCAACACATAATAAGAATTTGTACACAGTTAAAAGAGAAATACACGAAAGGTGGACAGTAATCAGAAGTAAATACACTAATGAATTTGGTCATTATTGTTTAGTTTCAAATTCTTATCACAAAAGTAATCAGAAGTAACTACAATTATGATTTCGGTCATTATGGTTTAGTTTCAACTTCTTATCACAAAAAGACGGACAGTAATCAGAAGTAACTACAATAATGATTTTGGTCATTATGGAAGGAGTTTGAATGTGTTTGAGATGAGGTGTCTGAGAAGTATGGCGGGGGTTACTAGGCTAGATAGAGTGAGAAATGAGGAGGTGAGGAGGAGAACAGGGGTGAAAAAGGATTTGGGAGAGAGGGTTGATGAAAGAATATTAGGATGGTTTGGACACATGGAAAGAATGAGTGAAGAAAGACTAGTAAAAGAGGTATGGAAGGCAGATGTGGAGGGAGTGAACATGAGGGGACGTCCTAGGATGAGGTGGATGGATGGGGTGAAGGGGGCTTTGGGGAAGAGGGGAATGTCTGTTGAGGAAGGAAGGGAGAGGACGGAAGACAGAGGTGAGTGGAGAATGGTTGTATATGGATGATGTTGTGATTGCATGAGGAGGAATGGGCGGGGGGGGGGGTGGGGTAGTATGTGTGAGTAAATTTTGACGCAGCCCGAAGGGATTTCTCCCCGTCCTCTCCTTATATGCAAAGGGGGACGGAGAGGGGGGGTCGCCGATTAAATGAGGCGGCCTTGCTGTGGATGTACTGTGTCTTGCGACACTGCTTCTGACCCAGGGCGGTGGGCGGGGTGCAGGGATGACCCGTCATCCAGGAGGTGCTCAGATGAGAGGAAGGGTGGGAGGGGTGTGGAGTGTATTTGGGGATGAAATGGGTGGGAGTGTTTTTATGCCTTTCCCTTTTTGGCTACCTCCCTTGGAAGGGGGAAAAAGCCTTGGTATATGTATGTATGTATGGTTTCCTTTCAACTTCTTATCGTATACCCTGACGGAGTTTGCGTGTAGGAGGAAGATGAAAGTAAACGTGGGTAGAATTAAGATGATACGATGTACAAGAGGTCTGGGTGGCATTGAGTTGGGGTTAAGACATAAAGAAGAGTAGAGGAGATGGGTAGATTTAAGTATTCAGGGTCACATGTAGAAGGGAATGGAGAAATGGGGGCGGAGTTAAACTGGAGAGAAAGAGAAGCAAGTAAGTGTTTTGAGGGAATGAAAAATGTCATCAGAAACATATATCTGGGGATGGACACAAAGAGAAGATAAATGAAGGGGTGATTGTGCCTACGACAATGTATGGGACAGTGACCTGGAATGTAAGAGAAACAGAAAGTAGAAACCTTAAATGTTTGAGATGAAGTTTTTTAGAAGTATGGGGGGGGGGTTACGAGGATGGATAGTGTGAGAAAAGAGGAGAGCAGTAGTGGAAAGCGAGATAGCAGATCGGGTTGATGAAAGAAAACTGAGATGGTTTGGGCACATGAAAAGAATAAGTGAAGAAAACCAGTACAAAAAAGGTGTATGGAAGGCAGAGGTGGATGGAGTGAACATGAGTGGAAGACCGAGAATAAGATGGATGGATAGGGTAAAAGGAGACTGTTCAATGTGTACATGGATGGGGTGGTACGGGAAGTAAATGCGAGGGTAATAGACAGGGGGATTGGAGATGGTTGGAGATAGTGGGGAGAAGCGGGAAGTGAGCCAGTTGTTGTTTGCGGACAACACTGCGCATGTGGCAGGGTCAAAAGAGATATTAAGGCAGACAGGGACGGAGTTAGGGAAAGTGTACCACAGGAGAAAGTTGAAGGTAAATATGAATGAAATTAAGATAATGAGATGTACAAGGGAAGATGGTAGCGAGTTGAAGTAAGTCTTACAGCAGAGAGGCTGAAGGAAGTGGACAGTTTAAGTATTTGGGGTCGTATATTGCAGAAAATGGAGGAGTGGGGGGTTGGAGGTAAAATGTAGATTGAGAGAAGCAAGTAAATATCTTGGAAGGGTTTGAAAATTGTCATGAGAAAGAGGCATCTGGGAATGGATGCAAAGAGAAGATTATATAAAGGGGTGGTTGTACTTACGACATTGTATGGGGCAGAGATTTGGAATTTAAGAGGAATAAAAAGGAGAGATTAAATTTGTGTGAGATGAAATGTCTGAGAAATATGGTAGAGGTTACAAGGTTGGATAGAGTGAGAAATGAGGAGGTGAGGAGGAGAGCGGGGGTGGAAAGGGAGCTGGCGGAAAGAATGTGTGAAGACTAGCAAAAGAGGTGTAGAAGACAGAGGTGGACGGAGTGAACTTGAGGGAACAACCGAGGATGAGATGGATAGATGGGGTAGGGTCTTTGAGCAAGAAGGGAAAGTCTGTTTAGTAAGAAAGGAAGAAGGCTGGGGATAGTGATGAGTGGAGAATGGTTGTGTATGGATGACATTTTGACGCAGCCCGAAGGGATTTCTCCACGTCATCTCCATTTTCCACATGGCGGAACGGAGAGTGGGGGGGGTCGGCGTGTAAGTGAAGCGGCCCTGCTATGGATGTGTGGATCTCTGAAGAGGACCATGGTGGTCGCAACGTTAGGATAATAGATTTATTCCCAGCCTATCTTCGTTTACCCTTCCCCACCCAATGTTCTCTCATTTGTCATAGATACTTTCAAAAATGGAATGACCTCAGCTCAGTCCACTCGTGACCTCAGCTCAGTCCACTCGTGACCTCAGCTCAGTCCACTCGTGACCTCAGCTCAGTCCACTCGTGACCTCAGCTCAGTCCACTCGTGACCTCAGCTTCAGTCCACTCGTGACCTCAGCTCAGTCCGCTCGTGACCTCAGCTAGAGACCTCGTTTTTCTGCACAGACACCAGCTAGTGAATACCTGTGAATTTTATATCTCCGAATAGTGTTAAGTGATTGTGTTGTGTTTTTGTAATTGTATACGTATAGCGCTATACAGTTACAGATATAAGATAAAGTGCAGGGTTCTATTTAATTTCAAAACAGTTTTCTGTTACCGTATTCCAAAGGTAGGAGAAATAGTATAAGGTAAGCAGAGTAAGCTTCGCGTATTTAGTTTATTAGAGACCGCTTTGATTTTTTGTTGTTGTTGATTTGTATTTTCTCTTTGCCGTTTTTATTGCTAAAGGGGGAGCGAAATGGCTTGTGAAGGTTGCGTGAACCTAGAGTTTCGTCTCAGGATGTGTGAGGAGGAAATTCGGCTTCTCAGGAGTGCGCTCCGTGAGAAGAGTGAACCCTCCCCACAACCCAAAGAGCGTTCCACTTCTTCACCTACTGTCACTGCCATGAGCGAGTGGCGCTCCGTGGGGTCCCGTTTGTCGAGCCCGCGTTCGGTAGACGTGTGCCCTGTGGAGCAACCGCTGGCTCTAGTCAATCGTTTTGCTCTACTGGAGGATGAAGTGGCTGAAAACCAGGAGTTCTTGGTGGTGGGGGACTCCATGGTTCGAGGCTATGACGACATCCTGCAGCGAAAGACTAAGCGACGTTGCAAGCTTGTATGTCAACCGGGCCGTGGGATCGTTGATTGTACCCGGTCCATCAGGGAGCAAGGACGGAAGAACACGGTTACGATTGTACATACGGGTAGTAACGATGTAGGTAGGGTGAGATCAGAGGAGCTTGTTCGGAATTACAAGGTCCTCCTTCAGGAGATGAAGGAACGTGGGAGCCGTCACGTAGTCTGTGGGATCCTCCCGAGGATCTACGCAGGTTCGTGTTGGAACAGTAGAGCCATAGGGATCAATGATAGGATATCGCAGTTGTGCACACAATTGGGATACCACTTTCTTGATCCTTGGTATCTCTTTTCTAGGCGCCATGACCTTTACGCTTCTGATGGGATCCACCTTACCCGCAGAGGCAAAGATGTTCTTACAAACCTCATTGTGGGAGTTTGTAATGAACCAGCTCCTTTTTTAGGGTAGAAGGCCAAAGGGAAGGGGAAATAGAATGTACTTGGGAAAACAGTGTAGAGTATAGCATTAATGTAGAACAATGTACCAGTATAGGACAAAATATAATTTTAGGATATAATGTCGCTAGAGGACGAAATGTCACATTAGGATATAATGTCATAGGACAAAATGTCGCAATGGGATATAATGACAGTGGAGGACAAAAGATCACGATGGGAAGTAATGGTAAAGGAGAACAAAATATCACGATAGGATGTAATGATAATGGAGGAGAAAATATCACGGTAGGATATAATGTCATTGAAGGCCAAAATGTAATTTTAGGAAGGGATACCGGACAGAATGTCAATGAAGGCCAAAATATCATGATAGGATGTAATATCGCTAGAGGACGAAATGACACATTAGGATGTAATGTCTTGGGACAAAATGTCACAATGGGATGTAATGACAGTGGAGGACAAAATATCACGATGGGAAATAATGATAGTGGAGAACAAAATATCACGATAGGATGTAATGATAATGGAGGAGAAAATATCACGGTAGGATATAATGTCAGTGAAGAACAAAATATAATTTTAGGAAGAGATACCGGACAGAATGTCAATGAAGGCCAAAATATCAAGATAGGATGTAATGACAGTGGAAGACAAAAGATCACGATGGGATGTAATTATAGTGGAGGAAAAAATATCACGGTAGGATATAATGTCACTGGAGGACAAAATATAATTTTAGAAAGGGATGCCGGACATAATGTCACTGAACGACGGGAGGCCGGCGTGAATCACGGTGACGTAGGGGGACAAAATGTACAAAATAGATCGGATGACCGTAATCGACCAGATGTCCGTGATGGGGGAAATGTTAATTTTGATAGGAGAAATGTTAATGAGGCATTGAATGTCAATGAAGGACCAAATAATAATAATATAGAGCAAGGCATAAATAAAAAACAAAATTATAATATAAGACATGATATTGAAACTCAAAATGTGTCAAAAAGAAATAATCAGGAGTTTCTTAAAACTATGTACTTTAATGCTCGTAGTATTAGGAACAAATTTCAAGAAATACAGGCGTATGTCAAAAGCGAAAATCTCGATATGATAGGAATAACTGAGACATGGTTAAATGGTACAGAGTTCGAAGCTGAATTTAATATTGCGGGATTTAAACACTTTCATCAGGATAGAAACCACAAGAAAGGTGGGGGTGTTCTATTGTACGTTAAAAACAATGTTCATGCTTGTGTTTTAGAGAAAGTGAAACAGGATGCATATGACAGTTTGTGGGTTGAGTTAACCCAAACAAATGGACAAAAAATGAATATAGGTGTAATATATAGGCCAAAGACATTATCATTAGCAGACGACAAACTGTTATTTCAAGAACTGTCTAGTTTCTGCAACCGGGATTTATTGATAATGGGTGATTTCAATTTTACTGACATTGATTGGATGACCCTTGAACATGGCCATATAGGTAGTCGCTTGATTGATTTTCTTGGTGACAATTACTTAATTCAGCATGTAAAAGAGCCCACAAGATATGGAAACTTACTCGATTTATTGATCACTAGCCGCGAAAGCATGGCAACTGATGTAGAAGTCGGTGAATCTGTTGCAAATAGCGATCACAACTTAGTCAGATTCAAACTCCTAAACAATTTTAGAATAGATACTTGTGCTTCTAAAATACCCGATTTCAGTAAAGCTCAGTTCATAGAACTACGCCAGGAGCTTCAGCTTACAGATTGGGAGGACAAATTAAACGAAAGGCCTGTAGATCAGATGTGGGAAATATTTCAAAATACGCTCACTAAGATGATTCAAACTTACATTCCTTTTAAGGACAGACGTCCCCCAAATCAGGCTCGCCCAAAGTGGCTCGACAAAGAAACTGAAAAAAGTATTGCTAAAAAGAGACAGGCTTATAAGAAATATAAGTGCTCGGGTGCATCTAATGACTATGAAAGTTATGTATCAATACAGAGAGATTTAAAAAAGACAATAAGAAAAAGAAAACGACAATACGAAATGAACATCGCTGAGAAATCCAAAGAGAATCCCAAAGAATTCTATAGTTACATTAGAGATAAAAAGGTTGTTAGGAATCACATTGGTCCACTATTATCTGCTGACGGTCAACTTGAATATTCAAATGAAGGAATGTGTAATATCTTAAACAATTATTTTAGCTCGGTATTCGTAAACGAAACACCTCAAAGTGAATTCCAAACTGAAACCTGTGAAAAGTCTGGGGTAAACTTACTCACTACGGTAAATATAACAAAAGAAACAATTAAAAGGTGTATAGACAAACTCAAAGTTAATAAAACACCAGGGCCTGACGGTTGGCATCCAAGAATCTTAAAGGAAATGAAAAATGAGATTGTTGTTCCATTAGAAATTATTTTCAAGAAATCCATCATATCCGGAGATGTCCCAAGAGAATGGAAGCTAGCTAACGTTACTCCCATATTCAAAAAAGGTGACAAAAAGAAACCAAATAACTATAGGCCTATTAGTTTGACTTCGATCGTAGGAAAAATAATGGAAACTATCATCAGAGATGCTATCGAATATCATTTAGAAAGTAACCGTTTGATAAATGATAGCCAACATGGTTTCAGACGGAAACGTTCTTGCGTGACTAACTTACTCGAATTCTACAACACAGTTGTCTCGAATTATGACAAAAGAAACAATATAGATTTAATATATCTAGACTTTGCAAAAGCTTTTGATACCGTCCCACACGAAAGACTACTTACTAAATTAGCTTTGCATGGAATAAGTGGTAGCCTATTAGGTTGGACTAGTAATTGGTTGAAAGGTCGAAAACAGAGAGTTGTTTTAAATGGAAAAACTTCTGGATGGAAAAGTGTTGCAAGTGGAGTTCCTCAGGGTTCCGTTCTTGGGCCACTTCTATTCATAGTATATATAAATGATATAGACCATGGACTAAAATCTACTGTTTCCAAATTTGCTGATGATACAAAACTGTGCGGAGTGGCAAATGATCACTCAAACCAATTAGATATTCAAGAAGATTTAGATAAATTACAGCAATGGTCTGAAAAGTGGCTAATGAAATTTAACACAAGTAAATGCAAGGTAATGCACATAGGTAAAAATAACAGCAAGTACGATTACAAGTTATTTGGAAATTCGTTAACAAAAGTGGATAGTGAAAAAGATCTCGGCGTAATTATCAGTAACGACCTCAAATCATCCAAGCAGTGTATTTCAGCCTCTGAGAAAGCAAATAAGATTCTGGGATTGATTGCGCGATCTTTTGATTTCAAAAGTCCATCACTCATTAACAAGCTATATAAATCGTTAGTTCGTCCACATTTGGAATATGCTGTTTCCGTATGGTCACCGAATCTCATTAAAGACATTGACAGACTGGAAAAAGTACAACGGCGAGCCACAAAACTGATTCCAAATATCAAAAATAAATCATACGAAAATCGACTTAAGCACATGAATCTGTTTTCCCTAAAAAAGCGTAGACTCAGAGGTGACTTGATACAGGTCTTTAAGATTTTAAAGGGAATTGACAACATCAAAAGTGACCAAATTTTCACATTGAATGAGAATCAGACAAGAAACAATGGTCTCAAACTGTCCGGAAATAGATTCAATTTGGAAGTAGGTAGAAACAACTTTGCCAACCGTGTAGTTAATGAATGGAATAAACTTCCTGCACAGGTAGTGCAATGTAGTTCAGTTCGAAGCTTTAAGAATCATTTAGATAAATACCTAAGTAAGATGCTGTAATTATTATAATTTATGTTATATTATTTGTTTTTGTTTTGTTATAATTTGTCTGTCTGATTTTCATTTATTATTAGTTATATGTCAATTTATTATCATTTACTATTTACCTGTTTGTTTGTTATTCAACTATACCAATGCATTTATTTATGTATTTTAATTGTTATTTACATTGTTATAGTTTTAATTTATTATTAATATTTTTTTTTTTTTTTTTTTTTTTTTTTTTTTTTTTTTTTTGCATCCGACCTAGATATGGATCAAAAGGTCTCCTGTCGGCATGCTTTGCCTTTGTAATCCTTTGTAATCCTTTGTAATATGTAAGGGTCTTTGGAAATTCTAGTCTAGTGTGGCAGGGGCGAGTGGAAGATACTTGGAGATGTGAGAGGAGGAAGAAGAAGAAAAGGAGGAGGAAGAAAATTAGGAGAAGCAAGACGGGGTAGAGAAGGAGGAGGGAGGGGGGGATTGGTGCTGGAGTTCTCCATTGAAAAGAGAAGGGAGAGAATAGAAGATTATCTTTGCACTGTACACAATTCACTAAGATAATCCACGCCTTCCATGATCTTGAAGTTCTTCACGTCGCACTGAAGACGACTTGTTCTGTTTCTATGCACACCTCAGTTTTATATTCGCACGCATGCATGTATGCATATACGTGCGTACGTACAGTAAGTACGCACGTACGCGTACATGATCGTGTAGGTATATCGTCAACAAATGTAAGTACTCAAGACGACAGCCTCCAACAACGGAACAAACACGATCCTGGCAATGAACATTCAGCGAGAACGTCGGATTACCAATGTCGAAGAACCGTGTTATTATCTAGCTTGCGTTCTTGTTCTTGTTCTTCTTGTTCTTCGCCACTTCTGTAGCTGCCAATGATCAACTTCCTCGGAGGCACATTGTCCTGGATACTCATTTCCCGCCACTTGTTCCCTCGAGACACAATGCCCGACGCTCCGCCACCGCATCCGCCGCCGAGTCCGTCCGCAGGATCCTCGTGTCGCCTGGCCGGCCTCGCCTCGGGTTTGTCTCGAGGCCAAGGATATCGTTGGGACAATAAGTGTGTGTCTCTATCTCGCTCTCGCTCTCTTTCTCTCGCTCTTATATCTCCTCTCTTTCTCCATCTCCTCTCTCCCTCTTTCCATCTCCTCTCTCCCTCTCTCCATCTCCTCTCTCTCTCTCTCCATCTTCTCTCTCTCTCTCTCTCTCTCTTTCTCTCTCTCTCTCTCTCTCTCTCTCTCTCTCTCTCTCTCTCTATATATATATATATATATATATATATATATATATATATATATGTATCCTTTTGTGTGTGTGTGCGCGCGCACGCGGGTTTGGATAACGAAATAAGATAGTACGATCTGTTGTGTTTGGTCATGTGCTCGTACACTTATGAGATGCACCGAATTCCACACGCAATGCCCGCCCGAAATGTATCGCCAAGCAACCCAATCAAATGCCCTTCATTTTCTCTTTACCCAAAGGGTGTCAGGGAAATGAAGAAGATGAAAGTGTCGACTGGGTCCCACCGAATTGATGTGAATAAGTTGTAAGAAGGATATGAAAGTACAAGGGGGAGCCAAATGCAAATGTTGTAAAAGTAGTGCCTCAAAGGGAGTAACGCAACCGGTTTCTGGGAGTATCCAAAAAAATGCATCATGGAGGAAATATCAAATTAATATTTTGTGTAAGAATTATACTTTATTAATTCATTTACTGAAAATGAAAATAAAAAGTGTCCATAGAACTTTGCTGTTTGTTCGTAGCCGTCCTGTTTTCTCTCTCTCTCTCTCTCTCTCTCTTTTTATTGAATTTAAAGGTAAAAAGTCGGGAACACTGGGCTAATATTGGAGAGGGGGATATCAGGTTGACTTGCCCTAGGGCGTAGACAGCCATAGAGGGAGACGGTTCGAACATTCGCCAGCGCGTGGGAGCAGTAAGCACATACATTTAAATCCTGGACTTCAGCCCAGATCAGTTTCTAACCTATAATAAGATTGGATTTGTTAAGATCCAAGGAACGTTCCTCAGTTAAATAAAACGACCTGACATTAGCCAACATAAAATAGTATATCAGAAAATTGATCATTTTTAGATCTCTTAATTCCAGGGATTTAACGGTGGTATTCTTAAGAAAATATTTTCTTATACAAATCTTACATATATCCTTGGAATGGAAAGATTTATATAAGGGATTTTTTTTTTTAAAGAATACCACCGTAATTGTCTTCCGATAGATGAAAAACTCGGCCACACCACGGTGTAGAGGAAATGAAGTTCACAACACTCCGTTTATTATGTTGTGGAGATTCTTGTCACTTATGCTGCTGAAATATGGGTTAAAACCTCTCAGGTAACATCGAGTTTGTATTTCACTATTTCCTACTCAAATTTCTCTCTGTTGTTGTGTAAATGTTGCTTGTGTTTTTACACCAACGTGTTTTTACACCAATTATTATCGTTCGTTAATAAATTTCTGCCAAGTTAAGATCAAACAGACAAAAGTGGAATTCAGGAGCAAGTCGGCCAATTTTGTAACTTCCTGCGGTAAATAGCGTGAAGGTCTGCCACAAGGTCAGTCATCGGGTGCTCCTTAACCTTCCGGAGTTTTTCCAGGCTCCTTCTTGAGCAGTAGCTCTCCTTCCCATCTCCCAACCCTAATAGAGGTGTTCAAGTGGACCAAAGGCTTTGACAGGGGTGGTTCAGACGAGTTCATCATATTAAGACGGCAGGACAGGACGACGACTCGCTGTAATGGATTTGAGTTGGACAAATTTAGATAAAGGAAATAGACAATAACTGGTTTACTCGTAGAGTGGTCAACGAATGGAATAGACTTAGTAACTACGAGTATGTACTGAATGCTGAACCTATCGGTTGTTTAAAGAAACGGTTAGAGAACTTAATGGATGGGGATGACAGGTGGTCATGGACATGGAACTGCCTAGTGTAAGCCTTATGGTCTCCTGCAGTCTCCTTCATTCTTATGTTCATATGTTCCTTCCTCAAGAATCGTTTCCTGAGCTTTCGCTCCCTCGTCTTTGCTCTCTCGGAGTTCTGAAATCTTTGTCGCTCTTTCTTCCTTTCCTCCTTGGCGTCGGGCGTCGCAATTTCCTCTTGGCTTCTGGCCCCAAGGAGGACGTGTTTCCAGTTCTCGCGCCAAAGACTTTGTCGTGTCACCTCACTTGTAAGAAGATGACGTCCTCCTGCTGCCCCTGGAGGCATCCCTCGTAACCCTTTCATTGCGAATGGGGATTTCCCCTGACTGAACGAAACCACCGGGTTACAGCCAGAGATAGTATGTATGTATATGTATATATATATATATATATATATATATATATATATATGTTTGTGTGTGTGTGTCTGTATATATATATGTGTATGTTTGTGTGTGTAAATACACACACATATATATATATACATGTATATGTATATATGCGTACATATTTGTATATATATATATATATATATATATATATATATATATGACGGTTCTGATGAATTTCTTGGCCGTTTCGAAGGGTGGATCGTTGACACAGGAGCCACTTTCTCAGTCCTGTATCCCACTCGGCCTCCTGATTCTATTTGTTTTCTGTAAATTTCTTTGTCTTCACTATAGAAGCCAGTTTTAACTCTGTTTTTTAATACTGAAAAGATGTGAGATTTCTTTAAAATTCTTTATTTTGCCGCCCCCTTCCCGTGTACAGCAAAAATGAAATGATGTTGGCTGCGGGAGGCTTTTACATAACCAAAATAAGATAATAAAAAACAAACATGGAGGCAAAGATTCATCATATGCAACACCAGGAAAATTGAAAATGTGAAAAAATTAAAAAGTCATATTCCCAATATATATATATATATATATATATATATATATATATATATATATATAAATATATACCGTATATATATATGAGAGAGAGAGAGAAAGAAAAGGAGTGAGGGAAAGGAGAGATGGAGAGAGTAGGGTGCGATAGACTAGATCGGGGGAGAGGGGGTGGGGAAGGGGGAGTACTAGGTGGTGGTATATTGTGTTGTGTTTATTCAAATAAAAGTCAGGCATCTGGCGCTTCCTCCCCTGGCGTACAACGCCTCCAGGAAGGGGGAGTCCCTAATATATGCCCCAAGACGGCGCCACTTTGGCAGAGTTGCTGCCGGATCAGAACTCTGCTGATGGTAAATTCATGAGGGACCGAAGTGAGACAAGGGATGGAGGAAAAAAAAAACAGTGACACGTGCTTTGGCCATGTCTATCGGGACTCCAAAGGTGTGTGTTTCAGTCACTAGGCTTAACTCGCTTTTGGGGTTCGAGTGCAAAGTGGCATTACTTATTTCTCAGTGGGGATGTTTAGAGAAGATATTCTGTGTGTGTGTAGTGTGCATCATAATGGTAATATTTGGAGTAGACTTAATCACACAGTCTGAGATTTTGTGCTGCCTTCTGGGTTCACTTGTACATTGGCACACTTTAAACCCTTTTAATACGGCGACGAATTCAGCTGTACATTATCACAACATAGTCACGCATTTAATAGTTTTTAGTTTCTTATAAGGATAGACGCTTTTATGTAGCTGTGGAGGCGAGGTCTTGGGTGAGGGGGTGGGTCTCGATCCATCGAAGCCGTCTTCAAACTGGAGGTCGCCAGTGCTTCTTTCAGGCAGGAGAAGAGTTCCTCTGGTACATCAAGTGGTCTACTCTTAGTCTCAAGAAAATCGTATGCCGCGATACTGAAAGGGCCATTTAACCCTTTACCTGCCTTTTATGACTTTACTCTCTTATCCTAGTTACTTCCCCCAGGCAGTTTTATTCAGTTGAGGGAAAGCTGAGCCCCAGCCGTAGCAAAAGGGTTGAAATGCTGTGAATGACGACTGATAGGTGGGGAAGATATCTCTAATGTATCTATTACAAGAGCAGCGGCGGGTGAACTCGTAAATCATTTAGAAAAAAGTAAACAGTTTGACGTGAACATATAGCACAGTATATTGGAACAATGGGAGGTGCTCCTTGATTGGACGTTGAAATGAGTTTGATTTGGCTGGTGCTTCCGCTGAAATACATACATACATATACCAAAGGCTCTTTCCCCCTACAAAGGGGGGTAGCCAAAAAGAAAAAGGCATAGAAACCACTCCCACCCATTCCATCCCCTGCATATTCCACTCCCCTCCACCCTCCTCCCTCCCTCTTATCTTGGCACCTCCCAGGTGACGGGTCATCCCTGCATCCGCTGAAATAAAGGCTGAAAATAAGAACTCGGAGGAGAGAGAGAGAGAGAGAGAAATGGTTAAACGAAATACAGAAATTCCTCTCCCCGGCTGTTTTCAGATTCGTGGAGAGAGAAAAAGAGAGACATTGAGACAAAGAGAGACGGGGAAAACCCACGAAGGGCGCGCGTGGAGATGAAGATGGGAGAGGAGGTGGAAGAGGAAGAGGAGGATGAAGAGTAGAAGAGAGGTCCAGAGGCAAGGAAGAAAGTGAGGGAGGACGTTGACAGATAAGCTTTCGACGGATGAGTGTCCGGTAGACTGAGGACGGGAGAGATCTCATTGCACATTAGAATTATGAATCAGAGTTATTGAGGCAATTAATACTGATGGAGCATGACGATATTGAAATGATGATGACACGGAGGACATAACATTTCATCTGGATTGTACTGATTTGAAAAATGAAAATCCAGTTCCAGGTCACGCAGACCGAGGCATGGATGAAACGCTCCAAGACTCTTCTGTGTTGAAGGTATTTCTTTTATTTCTTCAACGGAGACCATTCTGGTCATTTTTTTCTTTTATTCAGTGTGCCTCCAGGCTGTCTTATTCCTCTCCACAGTTCTCCATCGGTAGAGACGGGGTTATGGCCAATCTAGACGTCTGGAAAGTTGTATTTCATAACATCTTTCTATCTTTGGGCTTTTACTTCTGTCTCTACATAGTTTTCTTTGCCTATGGATTCTTACTCCTGTGTGTGTGTGTAATATATATATATATATATATATATATATATATATATAAATGTTTCTATGCATGTATGTTTGTGTGTGTGTACGTGTGTATGCTGTTACGGGGTTGAATCAGTGGTTTATTTTTTATTTAATTTCATTTGTGTATTTATTTTTAGTTTCCCTCAAGTAATAATTCACTTGTTTGGAACTCTTTTTAATCCCCAAGGCGCAAATCACAAGTCTCGTACTTGTATGGCCAACCACTGTCCTCTTCAAGAAATCGAGTTCACGGGATAATACAGTGTGCTGCCGGTCGTTCTACTCTACCTACGGGGAGGTTGGACTCCACCACTTCCACCAACATAAAACACGTACACCACCTTCTCTACCACCATCACCAACACCACCATTATCATCACCCTCACCACCACTGTCATCTCCACCACCACCACTGTCATCTTCACCACCACCACCGTCATCTTCACCACCACCGTCACCACTACCGCTAACCATCAACCACTATCCACCATCACCATCACTTCCACCAGCAAGTCTACTATTGCCACACCCTCCCTGCTACCGCCACCAGTACCTTCACCATTTCCATCACCATTACCTTCACTACCACCATCACCACCCCCACCAGCAGCCATCACTCCCACCTCCAGTAATTCCACCATCATCACCATCACCTCTGTCACTGTCGCCGGCTCGCTTTGCAATTTTCAATTTATTCATGATCGCTAGCTGACCCCGACGACGTGCAGATTAATTTCTGGCTCCAGTTAGATTGATGGATGCGCGAATCACTCTTCCACATTTGGTCCCTTTCCATTTAGCATATTACCTCTCTCTGTGTGCCTTCGGGGAACGGGTCTGAGGTGTTCCAAAACTCGTGGGTAATTTTTTCCGGCGCGGCGATGTGGTAGGAATGACCGAAAGTGTGGGTTATATTGTCACCATTAAATGGATTACCGATATTGAAGTTACATGTACATTCCGATGGTTTTCGGGAACCTCTCATGTTCTTTCTCTATGAAAGACCCAATATCGTCCGTGTCACGAATTACGCTTTCCTGGATTATTACTTTTCCCGCAGATCATTCCTCTGGACATTACTCCACATGTGCACTCTCTCATATCAATTTTGCTTCAAGCAGAGCCTTTGCCAATAGTTGACAAAAGCATAGTTGGTGACAGTGTGTGTGTGCATTTGCGTTTGTGCGTGTGTGTGTCGGCGCGCGCAAATGTTCATGTGTGTGTGTGTGTGTGCATGCCTCGCTGAATTTACCTGCTTGAATTTCACAGGGAAAGTGTTGTAATCATTGCATCTCGTCGGTTTTTTTTTATCAGTAGCTTAAATGTTACCACTGAATTTCTCTCTCTCTTTCTCTCTCTCTTTCTGTTTGTGTGTGTGTCCGTCTCTCTCTCTCTCTCTCTCTCTCTTTCTGTTTGTGTATGTGTGTGTGTGTCCCTGTCTCTCTCTCTCTCAGTCTCTCTCTCTTTCTCTCTTTGTTTCTTTCTTTGTATGTGTGTGTGTGTGTTTGTGCATGTACAAGTACAAGTACACACCACGAGCACGCAAACATATTTTATGTGCAAAAAATGAAGTTTACCTATATGCACTGAATATTAGCCTACTAAACATTTTATTTTTATTTCAAAGTTGAGGTGCTACCTCCTCCTCCTCCTCCTCCTCCTCCTCCTGAATGAACAAATATATCCCGCCCTGGCTGTCAATTTTTTGTATTTGTGCATGTGGACGCGCGCGTGTGTTTGTGTATGTGTGTGTGTTTGTGTGTGTGTGTGTGTAAATGTATGTATGTATGCATGTCTTCGATAATTGCTATTTGTGAATTTGTATAAATGTTTCTGCGTATAAAAATGTTCAACCATGTATTTACAAATTATTTTTTGTCCATTTGTTTGAAAAGTGTATTTAAAGGTGTGCATTTAACACCACGAGACAACTCGCTCTTCCCATTCCGTAGGCGTTGTTCGTAAGTATGCGTGTTTACGCTGTGGGAGGAAGCAAAGGCGACACCGAATACACGAGCACCGCGACGCGAGTGACAGCCCGGGAAAAGGATTTTTGAATTTGAGACAACTTTTCCCGTCCGCAGGCAGAGAGAGAAATGTTTGGATTGGGGGAGGGACGAACCAATTGGAAACTGACATTTTCATTGTTACTCAAAGGAAGGGGAGAACAGATCTGCAGGTGTTCACGCTGCATCGTCCTCTGTCCTTCCCCCCTCCCCCCCTTCCTCCCCCCTTTCCTCCCCTCCCCCCATGCACGCACATCTATGGACTCGGGGAATATAGAGACAGCCAAGCTCCAAAGAATAGGAATAGACTTTGCTTCGACATGTTCGGTTTTGCTTGAATGCACTTTATGTAGCTACATATATATATATATATATATATATATATATATATATGTATATATATATATATATATGTGTATATATATATATATGTATATATATAGATAGAGACAGAGACTGAAAGAAAGACTAAAAACAAACGAAAGAAAATAAAAGTTGCACTCTTATACAAAACTCGACAAACTTTTGTATATGCATGCAAGAGGGAAGTGGAGTGAGAGACGACGACACGTGGGTTGGGAAGAAAGGGGGCGTTGGGGGGGGAAGGACGAGGAGGTTGGTGGGGGTGAGAAGGACAAATGAATGGGGAAGAGTTGGGGGTGAGGGGGAAAATGAATGCAGAATGAGCATTCTTGAAAGGTAAAATGAATAAAAAATTACCATTATGCGTTTTAGTTTGTCGCTTGTTTTGGAGGGATGGGAAACGAGTTCCACCCTCTTTCCCCCCTCCCCCGGTTTTTTTTTTTTTTTTTTTTTTTTTTTTTTTTTTTTTTTTTTTTTTTTTTTTTTTTTTTTTTTTTTTTTTTTTTTTTTTTTTAGATAGAAAAAATACTGTATGTGTAGTCCTTTGATGGGGAGAAACGTGAATAATACGCGCACACACAGATACACACATAGACATAGACACACACACAAATGTACACACGAACACACACACACACACACATACGCGCGCGTGTATTTATACACACTTGCACACATACATGCATACACACACAAATACACACACATGTACACACACATACACACATGCATACACGCACACACACACACACACACACACATACACACACACACACATACACACACATGCGCACACACACACACACACACACACACACACACACACACACACACACACACACACACTAGTTATGCTCATTGGAGAGTAATAGACAGGACTCCACGAGCGTTGCGCCTTTTCTGTTTACTACAATTAGGTAGATGCAGGTAGGTAAATACAATTAGGTAAATACAAGCACACTCGCGCTTGCCAACCCACGTACACACACACACACACACACACACACACACACACACACACACACGAGCATCGGCACAGAAAGGTGCCTCCACCAATTCGCGCGTTTCCAGGACCCCAAACGCGATCGTTTAGGTGAATAAAAATGGAGGAGGAGAAAAAATGGGGGGAGGGGGGAGGGGACGGGAAAAAAGAGGGTGGAAGAGGGCCGGGAGGTGAGATGGGGGACAGAGGTTAAGGAGGAGGAGGAGGGCGACGAGGAGGAGGAGGAGGAGTAGAAAGAGTAAGAGGAGGAGAAGGAGGAGGGAAAGAATAAGGAGGATAAGGAAGAAGATGAGAAGGAGGAGGAGAAAGAATAAGAGAAGGAGGAGGGAAAGAATAAGGAAGATAAGGAAGAGGACGAGAAAGAGGGAGGGAGGAGGAAGGAAAGGAAGGTGATGGAGAAGAGGAGGAGGAGGAGGAGGGGAGAGAGGAGGAGAAAGAAAAGGGGAAGCTGGAGGAGGAAGAGGAGGAGGAGGAGGAAGTAGTGGTGAAGGAGAATTAGGTGGAGGAGGAGGAGGAGTTGGTGGAGGCGAGAGAGGAAGAGGAGGTGGTGGTGGTGGAGGAGGTAGTGGTGGAGGGACAGGTGGTGGTGGTGGTGGTGGGAGGCGGGAAAATGTCCATTTCACGCTGGGGTGAGAGAAATTTCCATGTGGGTGTGTACGCGGGGTTGTGGGCCTTTGAAGCCGACGGGAAGGTAAACATGATCAAAGGGGGACTGTGCCAATATACGTCCTGAGCGAAGCAAGTGAGGAGGAGGAGGAGCAGGGGAGGAGGGGAAGAGGAAAAGGATGAGGAGGAGCAGGGGAGGAAGCGGAAAAGGAAGAGGAAGAGAAGGTGGAAGAAGAGGAGAAAAAAAGAGGGAGGAGGAGAGGGAAGATGAGGAGGAATTAGAGAAGAGGAAGGACAGGTGTAGAAGAAAGAGGAGAAGGAGGAAGAGAAAGAGGAAGAGAGGGAGGAGGAGGAGGAAATGGAGAAAAGGAAGAACAGGAGTAGGAGAAAGAAGAGAAGGAGAAAGAGGAAGAGAGGGAGGAGGAGTAAATGGAGAAGAGAAAGAACAGGAGGACTAGGAGGAGGAAGTGGAGAAGAGGAAGAACAGGAGGAGGAGGAAGAGGAAGCTGCGTAAGGAGTAGTTGAAGAGTATTGGGAATAGGGAAGAAGAAGAAGGGAGGCAGGAGGAAGGTAAGAGTCGGATAGTTCGTGTTATGGGAATAGTTATGTGGTGACGCTGAATAGTATTGGTTTTGTTGAGAAATGGAGGAAACGGTTGCGAGTTGTAGAGGCAGACAAAATCGATAGGGGGAGTAGATGTGGGGAGGAAATTCGGCGGAAAATTGGGTCGGGAGAGGAAACGGTGAGTTGAGAGAGAGAGAGTTGGCTTTGGATATTGGATGCACGGCGACATTGATGATGGATGGGCAGGATGGAGTGACACTTCCTATAAGGATAGAGGAGGGAATTGATGAGGCAAGGAGAGAAGAAGAAGAAGAAGAAAAATCTTTACGGGTAAAAAATTGGACAAAGGAACTGAGGGGGGGGGGGAGATTGAGACGCGTTGTCCTCAGAACCGAACTAATAAAGACGAAGGCGTCTAATATGAAGTGTTTCAAACTATGAAGAAAGATAACATGTAAATACTACAGAACTGCAACGTGGTAGGATCTAAAGGTAACCTGCTGAAGAAGACTGTACTCTGTTTCAGTAAGTTCAAGAAAAGTTAGACTCACTTGATGGTAATAGGCGTCTGATGGGCTGGAGTTGTTGCCATAAAGTGAGGTTGATTTTTCTTAGACTTGTGTCTACCCCTTTCGTTATGATGACAGTTTTATACTTTTTTTTCTGATTAATGCTACACGATTCTACACGCCTGGGGTTAGGATTCCGTGTTCAATGAACTAGTTCCTTCTTTAGTTGTGGGCTAAAGCTTCAAAACTGTAGAAATAATGATGAAGCTGAAGAAAAATTTATGTTGAGCGTGATACCGACACAAGAGGCAGTAGATGACATCATTATGAATTTATGTGCTACTCACACACACACGCACGCACGCGCGCGCACGCACACACACACACACACATACACACACACACACACACACACACACACACACACACACACACACACACACACACACACACAGGTACACAGACAAACACACACACAGGTACACACACGTACACACACACACACACACACACACACACAGGTACACATATACACACAGGTACACACACGTACACACACACACACACACACACACACACACACACACACACACACACACACACACACACAGGTACACATATACACACATGTACACACATACACAGGTACACATATACACACATGTACACACATACACACATGTATACACACACACGCACACACTCACTCACACACACACGCACACACACACACACACACACACACACACACACACACACAGGAACATAGACGCGCACACACACACACACACACACACACACACACACACACACACACACACACACACACACACACACACACACACACACAGGTACACACACACAGGCACACACAGGTACACACGCACACACAGGTACACACACACACACACACACACACACACACACACACACACACACACACACACACAGGTACATACACACGCACACACAGGTACACGCGCACACACAGGTACACACACACACACACACACACACACACACACACACACACACACACACACACACACACACACACGATCGTCATGGCTAATGCCTAATCTTTTCTCCACGAGCACAGAATGGCAGGGATAGTACAATTGACGCGGCTTTGAATTCCCGAGCCATTGCCCCGGATATCGTGGGAACTCCTGAATGGGCTGAGCAACTCCTGGCTAATCTGTACACGAAGAGCATTCAGGGGGAACTTGTCGAATTAAATGGAAACTATCATCAGACGAAGATCTGTGGGCGATGTCATATCGAGGCGGCTTTCATCAATACCCAGTCAGTCTATCGTCGTGACAAAGCTTAGTTCTTGGGCTAATTCAGTGGAACGTCCTTACGAACATCCTCAAAAACTTCTGTGAGGGTTGTCCGCGAGTTCCTCAACAATGTCTGACTAATATCGCAAACCCAAGAGTACACTTTAGGTTAAAAGTTTTACCCTCGGCAAGACGCAAGAGATGGCACGCAAGAATTGGCATAATGGTGAACAAATTATTTCCGATGATGAACTTCATGTCAACCCTTGGCGTGGGCATCGATGAGAAGCCCTTTTTTTCTTAGAAATATAAACATGGTATATCAGCTGACCTCTAATATTCTGTTAAGTTCAGTCACGTCTGGGACACACACGCACACACACACACACACACACACACACACACACACACACACACACACACACACACACACACACACACACACACACACACACACACACACACACACACACACACACACACACACACACACACACACACACACACACACACACACACACACACACAGTGCTCCAAATCGGCACTAGAAGCTAAACAAATATTCAGGAACATACCCGATGTCTTTTCCAAGATGTCTAAAAGGTGCCCAGCTCAACGGGTTACCATATGTCAAAACCGATACGTAAAAATATCTTCTATCAAACGCAGGTCTTCCGAATTTCCACATTGGTAGTGTTCGCTTTACATCATGAAGTAGAGGAAGACAAGAACAATAAACAGCGACCAGTAAAGAGCGTGAATTTTGTTTGCTACACTCCTTAAATGTGATTAAATTTACAACCCCACCGTTTATGCAGGCAGTGCATTGAATGACAACTGGACGTTCTGCCCTACTACAAACGCTGTAACTTCGGTAACACAGATTATGATGAATAAGATGGGTTTTAGAATTAGTTATCTTTAACAAAATTGCTTCTCCTCTTAGAGAATTGATTTTAAGACAATGTGATACGACTTCGCAGATATATTGTACACCATATCCTCAGGTAAATAAGGCTTAAAATAAATCAAATCTCTTCTTTGTAGGAGACTTAAATGCAGCAATAGGAAACAACTCTTGAAGATTTTAAAAAATTAAATAGAAAACGTGGTCTTGGAATAAACGAAAATGGGTTATGTTTTATTAGTTTCCGTGTGGTGAATGGCTGGTAATACAATATTTGAAAATGAAAATATGAAAAATTCACATGCGCCCTTAGGCTTATTGAAATTATTCTAATTAAGAACCACAACGAACAACCAATCCCAGACCATGTTGTATTAGATCTATGCAATTGTATCTTTCGTTGTTGAATTAACACAACTATGTATACAAAAATATCCGTAATTACAAGGGAATTACTGTACACGGAATGCAGCGATATATGTTTTTTTGATATATATTATAGGTCAGGTTCGAATTTCTCCAAGAGAACGTAGCGTTCCACAAGATGCCGCTTTCACACGATCGTTTCCGTACGCGCGTTAGGGTGCGCCGCGTTTTAACTTTGAATGGAGTTCAATGGGACCGCAAAACGCGTCGTGTGAAAGGTCCCATTGAACTCCATTCAAAGTTAAAACGCGGCGCACCCGAACGCGCGTACGGAAACGATCGTGTGAAAACGGCCTAAGGACACGAAGCTTTAGTGTTGGAAATAAAGAGGAACAGGGCTGCAGATAAAGTGACCTTCACTTACTTAAGACATTAGGTTAGGACACAACCAGACCAGTAAGTGCTTGCTCACCAAGACAGGATAATGATCACCGTCAATGTCATTGAGTTAGGATGTTAAAATAGATGTAAACTTTGGCTGATACTGTCAGAAGAAGAGAAAGGCATGAAAGAAGAGTAGCTACGCAATATGACCTATTAGGACATCAGGAAAAGGAAAGAGGCAAACAAGGAAGGGGGAATGAGATAGTATGTGTGAGCAGAAACAGCTTCGCCAACCATGCAGTAAAGGAATAGATTAAACTTCCTGCACAGGCAGTGCAATGTAATACAGTTCGAAGTTTTATAATTCATTTAAATAAACACCTAAATAATATGCTGTAATGCCTGCCATTTATTGTATTTAATTCATTTATTATTTATCTATTTATTTTTTATCTTTCATTTCTTTAATATCTATTAAGTTATTGTTATTTTCCATTTGTTTATTATTTATCATTATCTGTTGTTGTTTTTTTCTAGCATCCGACCTACTCGTAGTTATTGACCAAAAGGTCTCCTGTCGGCATGCTAATCATTTGTAATCTTTTGTAATCACATGTATTGAAAGAAGGAATATAAAAGCAATTTGGTAGTTAAAGGAATTATATATATATATATATATATATGTGTGTGTGTGTGTGTGTGTGTGTGTGTGTGTGTGTGTGTGTGTGTGTGTGAGTTTGTGTGTCAGTGTCAATGCAGATGTGAAGAGACAGCAACACGACTCTGAGCAAATACAGAACATATGCGTATTACAGGAAAACTGGGAAGAGAAAGCGAGAAGAGCTAATCAAAACTAGTTGAAGTTTTAAACATAAAACACGGTAAGGGCGGCAGGAAGGAGGACAGACAGGTACACTGAAAAGTACACAGGATTGAAAAGTTTTACGAGTGAAAAAGCGATGCAAATGAGCGGCCGGGAGGAAATTTCGTACGGGACTTCAGAGGAAAATGAGGAAAAAAAAACTGAATCAAAGTAAACAGAATGAGAATGGTGGACAAAGACATGGAAGGGAAGAGAGAAACGAGGAAAGAGAGGATGCGTTGCCGAAGAAAGCTGTGTTGTCATTGTGAAAATGTACATCTAAAAACGACTAAAGGAAACGGTGTCAATAAAATAGAAATAAAAGTATGAAGTACGGGGTAAGAAGTGTGAGGAACCCCCAGAAAATCAGGGAAAGGTATGATGTAGATAAGGGAGCTGTGTAAATCTGGAAATGGGGGGAAGTGCCCCGGGGAGGGGGGGAGGGGCGCCAGAATAACCGGGGAAATGTCACTAAAATTTTATGGAATTGTATATCTTTGCGTCCATCCACGAGAAGCTAAGATGAGAAGGACGAAAGAGTAATGGATGGGAGTGAAATGAGTGGGAGTGGGAACGTGCCTTTATATTAGGCTACCTCCCTTGTAAAGAGGAAAAAGCCCTTGGTATATTATATAGATAGATTGGAAACTGGTATGTTATAACACAATTGTAAATATTCACTTTAAACCCACTATCGGAGAAATAATATCGGAAGTACAGGAAAAACTGTATATTTCGACTACTATCTGTAGGCCTCTTCTGCTGAAGAGTACTACAGATAGTAGTCGAAATATACAGTTTTTCCTGTACTTCCGATATTATTTCGCCGATAGTGGGTTTAAAGTGAACTTATAGACAGATATCTTTGTACAAATTAGGAAGAAGCAAATGATTTCAGAGGATTGAAACAAAGCGTATTCTATAAAGGGAATGCAAGAATAATAGTAAAGATAAACATGTAAAACATCCCAAAATATGTAAAAAAATATTGAACGAAAAATCGAGTCAGAAATAGAGAGTTAAGTTGGAAACGTGTTGAGCAAATGTGGGTCAGATGTTTAATTTGGAAAAAAATAAGCAAGAAGTCTCGGGAAGATAGGGAAAGAGATTGCAAAAGGCTGCAATTGCACGAGAGTGCCTCAAGAGTGGATGATGTGTCAACAGGGAAGGAACGGGAATTTTGGTGTAAAGAGAGCAACACTTGAAAAATATATACGAGGCGGAAAAAAATCGGGGTGAAGGGACACCCATAAAACAAATGAAATATTTACAGATCAGAAAGTGCAACATAAACAAGTGTGGGCTCGAACATCTTTGGTTATGTATACATGCATATATATATATATATATATATATATATATATATATATATATATATATATATATCCATATATCCATATATATTGTATGTCACATATCTCGTAGTCAAAGAAAATGTGTTCGGGCTCCCTCCCCTTTCCTGATGGATTTTTTTGAGTCGTGGGTAATCACTCTTGGAGATGAGTTGTCAATCCCTTCCTTTGAAAATAGACGTCAAGGCTGAAAAGTATAGCCGTATGCATATATGTTCGTATATATGAATGTATGTATATCTACAT